>NC_056738.1:470113740-470138740 GCF_019279795.1 Protopterus annectens | reverse complement strand
AGAATTGGCATCTTGGACTTAATATACATAAATTCATTCTTTTGGCCATTCAGATTCCGTATAGTATTCCATCTAGCGGGTCCCAACATTTCAAAAGGCTACCATCTAGAGCACATAAGTTGGTTATGATTAGAAATCTAATCATATGTAATGACTACAGGTTTGTCAAGACAGTAAGCAAACAGCACAGAAATTGAGAATGCAGTCTAACTTCAATGAAGTCAACATTCAAAGTGAACCTCCTGGAAGAAATGTATACTACATGATGTGAGACTGTCTGTGTCCAACTCATCAACATTTATAGACAAGCACCCCATAACTGACATCTGCCTTTTTTAATTATCGTTATAAATAATATTACTATAATGACTCTGCCAGTATTCAAGAGCTCTCTGTGACTATGTAACTAATTCTCTACAGACACTCTTGTTCTACTGTGAATTGGTTGTATCACATCTATGCTCTAGCCACCCAAGCAATCCAAAATATTAATAGAATATTTTAAGTGCTGCAATTTGAAATGGGATTTTATAGTATTTATTTTTACAAAAATACCAGCATTTTTTGACACAATGGCTCCATTCTTTGACCAAAAAGTACAGTTTTGTACCTACCATAAATGTAGATGTCCGATAGGTATGTATCTGCAGTCCTTACATATGGGTTGTCCTGCCTCAGGCAGCCCTTCGGTCGGCCGGATTCCAAAGTCTGGGTCCGGCGTCGGCTGATGTCGCCCTTTCCCCGACGTCAGAGCGCCTGGGGTATAAAAGCATCAGCCGATGCCATCTTCCTCAGTTTTTCTTGCCCCAGATGCCAGGTGCCCCCTAATGAAGGCTAAATTTGGAGAGATGCAATAAATTCCAAACATGCACAGTAATATAAAACAAATACACCATAATAGATAACCCCAGCTAGCTAGAAAGAGGGATAAATACTCAAGGAATACCACAGAGGGGTAGGAGGGAGGGAAATCCTGACTGCAGATGCATACCTATCGGACATCTACATTTATGGTAGGTACAAAACTGTACTATGTCCTTCAAGGATGCATCTGCAGTCCTTACATATGGGTAGAATACCACAGCCAAGCTGGGGGTGGTAGGACCTAAGAAAAGGATGGTGTAGCTAAAATGCCCTGCAGGACTGCAGTAGCAAAGCCTGCTCTGGATCTGGAATATAAAGGTAAGTTGTAATGCTTGGAAAATGTATGCACGGAGCTCCATGTAGCAGCTTCTAAGATGTCCTTTGTAGCCACCCCTCTTAAGAAGGCTGTGGAGGTGGCTGTGGCTCTGGTGGAATGAGGTCTAATGTTGACTGGCACAGTTTTTCCATGAAAAAAGTAACAGAATCGAATGCAATTTCCTATCCATTTTGAAATTGTCTGTTTGGAAATTGCTTTTCCTTGTACACCACCAGCAGCATATGCTACAAAGAGCTGGTCAGTTTTCCTGTAAGTCTTAGTTCTGTCCAAGTAGTAGCGCAACTGTCTGTGAATGTCCAGGGTATGCAGAAGTTTCTCTCCTTTATTTTGTGGATTTGGAAAGAAGGTAGGCAGGTGAATAGCTTGGTTCAGTGAGACCCTGGATACCACCTTTGGCATGAATGAAGGATTGGTTCTCAATGAGACTCTGTCCTGATGAAAAGTAAGAAATGGTTGTACTGCCATGAGGGCCTGTAACTCAGATACTCTTCTTGCTGAGGTTATGGCCAGAAGGAAGGCAGTCTTCCAAGACAGGAACTGTAGTTCTGCAGATGCTGCTGGTTCAAAGGGAGGTAGAGTTAATTTTTCCAACATGAAGTTAAGGTCCCATGTAGGCACTGGTGGTTTCCTTGGAGGGTTGATGTTTTTTTATCCCTCTTAGAAACTGCTTTTAGAAAATACAGGTGGATCAGTGTTGTACTCTGCTGAAATTGCTGAAGCATGAATTTTTATGGAAGAGTAAGAAAGGCCATTATGGAGCATTTCTGCCAAGTATTCCAGGATATGTGGAATGCTCATTACTGTCGGATCTTGGCCCTTTGTGGAGTTCCAAGTGCGAAATCTTTTCCATTTTGCTGAATATGCCTTTCTTGTGGAAGGCCGCCGAGCTTCCTTGATGATATCCTTTACCCTTTTGGATGGGTTATCCAGGCGAGGAGTCAAGGTATTTTCCAGGCTGTCAGCTGCAAGGTCTTTAGGCTGGAGTGCAGAGTTTTGTAATTGTGCTGTGTCAGAAGTGGCCATTGTGGTAGAGGCCACGGTTTCGTGCATGACAAGCTCCTTAACAGTGGGTACCAGTGTTGTCTTGGCCAGTTCGGAGCTATCAGAATCACTTTTGGTTGTTCTGTCCTGATCTTCAGTAAGACCTTGGTCATTAACGGAAGAGGTGGAAATGCATATACTGTTAGAGTATTCCAGCTGAAAGAGAGAGCGTCCACTTTCCATGCTTGTGGGTGGTATATCCTTGTGCAGAATTTCTTCAGTTGATGGTTGTGGTGGGAGGCAAAAAGATCTATGTCCGGCCTTCCCCATGATTGTGTTATTTGAAGAAAGGTGTCTGGGTGCAACATCCATTCGTGTGGATCCATGATGTTTCTGCTTAGGCTGTCCGCCAGTACATTGTCTTTTCCTGGTACAAACTGGGATTGCAGCTCTATATTGAGTTTTAGGGAAAGTTTCCAAAGATTCATTGCCAGCCTGCAAAGAGGGTAAGAATGGGTACCTCCTTGCTTGTTTATGTACCACATAACTGTGGTGTTGTCTGTCTTTATTAGCAGGTGGCCTTGGTGTAGGAAGTGCTTGAAGGCCTCGATTGAATGTATCACTGCCAGCATTTCCTTTTGGTTTATGTGCAGGCAAAATTCTGTTTGTGTCCATTGTCCTTGAATGCATCTGCCCTCCATGTGTGCTCCCCATCCATGGTCTGAGGCGTTTGTTGCAATGGTTTGGCTGATATTTGGTTTGCTGAAAGGCAGACCCATGTTTGACTGGCTTGCTTGAGCCCACCACAGAAATTCCTTTTGAAGGCATGGAATGAGGGGGATCAAAGCTTCTAGGCTGTGACTGTGTTGAGACCATAGACTCCTTGGGTACCACTGTAGTTTCCTCATATGCAGCCTTGCCTGTGGAATCAGAAGAATGCAAGATGCCATGAAACCCAGGGCCTGCAGGATTTTCCTTGCAGTCAGTTGGGTTTGTTTTGTCAGGTTTCTGAAATAATCCGGTAGTTGTACTTATTTTTCTTCTGTGAGAAAAGCCATTTGGGTGGTTGTATCTAGTTTTGCACCCAGAAAAGTTATTCTTTGGGATGGAACAAGTCTTGATTTCTGAATGTTGACTGTGTATCCCAAAGCCTGAAGTAGGCGGATGGCATAATTCAAGTGTTTTACCAATGTTTGTTGGCTGTCCGCTTGTAAAGGCAGTCGTCCAGGTATGGGTATATTTGAATCCCCTGAAGTCTGCAATGTGCAATTACTGATGCCAGGCATTTCGTGAATACTCTGGGTGCAGTAGATAAGCCAAAGGGCAATGCTGAGAATTGATAATGCTCTGAACCTGCAAGAAATCTGAGGTGTCTTCTGCAACTTTGTCTGATAGGGACATGCAGGTATGCCTCCTTGAGGTCTAGAGTTACCAGCCAGGACCCCTTGCCCAGCATGGGAAGGAGTTGCTGTAAGGTCAGCATTTTGAATTTTGGCACAATGAGGTAAGTATTTACTGCGGACAAGTCCAGAATAGGCCTCCATTGCTTTTCTTTTCTTGGGACAAGAAATAGTCTGGAATAAAATCCTTGGCCTTGTTCTATGAGAGGAACCTTTTCTATTGCTTTCATTTGCAGTAGGTTGGAAATTTGCTTGAAAGCCTCTGTCCTTTGATTCGGTGGCAGGTTTGGCATGCCTTGTCTTTTTGGTAATGTATGAAAATGGAATCTGTATCCTTTGTCTATTATTTGCAGTATCCATTTGTCCCTTGTAATAATGTGCCAATTTTCTGAGAATAAAGATAGCTTTCCGCCCAAAGGTGCTTCCAATTGAGCCCTGGTTGGCGGGGTCAAAGTCAAGTCATTGAGTTTGTCCTTGTGCAGCAGGCGTAGGTCCTGCACTACCTCTTTGGTTAGGAGGCTGCCATTGACGTCCTCTGTAGGAGCCTCTAGCTTGCCCTCTACCTCTGGCATGCCTATTTTTGCCTCTTTGAAATCTGTCTGTGTCTGGAAAGGACCAATTTCTGCTGAATCTTGGTGGTTGGACCTGGAGAAAATCTTTGACAGTCTGTACTGACTTAGCCTTTTCCTCATATTTCTTTAAGACCTCTTGAGCTGTGGAACCAAATAACTTTTGTTTTTCCAGGGGTGCATCCAGAAGCTTTGCTTTAACATAATCTGGCAGTGTTTGTTCCTTCAGCCAAGCATGTCTACGTATGACTGCACCTGTCATTGCTGACCTACATGAAGCTTCCAATGCATCATAACCACACTGTAAAAAATGGTTGCTAACCTGCTGGGAGTTATGCACCAGATCCTGAAGCACCTTGCGATCTAGGGGTTCAGGTGAGGTTATTTTTTTATGCAATTCATCTAACAGATATTCTTGATACTGTATCATATGGAATTGACAATTCAATGCTCTCATAGAAAGAGTGGAAGAAGTGTACACTTTTTTACCCCATCTCTCTAAGGCCCTGGATACACTTTCAGAAGGAAGTAGGTTCTTAGTAGTGGAGGTTGCAACCCCTTTAGGCCCCTGGGAAATAGTTTCTGGGTCAGCTGAGTGGCCCTTGTAAAGGAATAGATGTGTGTCTGGGACCCTGTAGTACCTGTCGGGTTTGACAGGAGCCAGAGGGAGGGAATCTGGGGAAATCCTAGACTTGGAGTACACATCCTCAATAACATTTAAAACAGGAGGAATAGCCAAAGGTCTATGCTGAGGCAAATGCAAAAAAGTCCTTAACCTCTTCGTGGAATCAGAGAATTCCTGGCCTTGCCATTTAAAATGCTCTCTCATGGAATGAAGGGTCTCCCCAAAGGCCAACTCTTCAGGGGGGGAGGCCGAGGGAATAGATTCCTCTGCATCAGAATCCTCGTAGGCCGGAAAGGCCTCCTCCTGGTAATCTGAAAGGGCAGAGTCATCTGAGGCCTCATCAGAGGACTGGGGATCTGTCTGCTTCACCCTGGGCCTTTTGCCTGGAGGAGGTTGAGAGCCCCTGTCTGGGTGTGGCTGAGAGCCCCTGATTAAGGAGATAAGGTCCTCAGCTAAGCTTAAAATTTGTGAACCTGTAGAGGATCCCTGAGGAATAGCCTTGGGAGGGAGAGATTTTGGCTGTTTAGCAGCTTTAGAATGAGTAAAAGCCTTAATGGACATGAATACAGGAGGCCTGACTGCCCCACGTGCTGGGGTAGTTTTATCCACAGAAATGGTGTCGGATATCTCCGGAGCACCGGTTTCAGAAGGTAATTCTAAGACCGGCCCAGTGGAAGCCTCCGGTACCGAAGGTACCGGCTGTGCGGTGTCATCGGTCGGAATCGGTAGAGATTCGGTTTCAGCAGAGACCGAGACACTAGCGGTAGGCCTGGGCATGGAGTCGGCCGGAACCGCAGACCGCATGTGTCGGTCCTTCTCCTTACGTTTTTTGGGTAAATGAGCTGTCGGAAGCTCCGACGGCATTTTATAGCAGTAAATTTGCCCAAAATATTCCTCTGCAAACTCTGCCCGACGCCTAAGAGTGCATCTATTGAAGGAAGCACAGGCTGTACAGGCCGAGACGTCGTGGTCTGGGCCTAAGCAAGGTAAGCAGTAAGAGTGGAAGTCCTTATGAGGTATTTGTTTCCCACACCACATTTTAAACAATTATTAACTTTAACCGTTTGATCTGACATCGGCTGAGGCAAGAAAGAGTCCCCAACGGGGTACTTAGCTTTTTTGAAGACTTCGGTAGCTGAAATCACAGGAGCTGGCCGACCGGCACTTGCGAACTGCTTCTGCTTCAGGCACCGCGCGGCAAGAAAGACTGAGGAAGATGGCATCGGCTGATGCTTTTATACCCCAGGCGCTCTGACGTCGGGGAAAGGGCGACATCAGCCGACGCCGGACCCAGACTTTGGAATCCGGCCGACCGAAGGGCTGCCTGAGGCAGGACAACCCATATGTAAGGACTGCAGATGCATCCTTGAAGGACATCGTTAAAAGTGTGTATATAGATCTTCGTTCAATATTTTCTAGTCAAGCAATTACAGTATGTTTAGACAAATTATTACACTATGCACCTGCATATACATTAAGTTCAACTTGCTTACCTATTCTCAGCATTTCTACCCAACAATCTAACTTACATTCCCGCTAACATGCTTCCTAGCAATTTTCAGACTTTATTGTACAAACTCTACACCTCCACACTACCAACAAATAGCTAATTTCATATTTCAGATCAATATGCAAATTCTTTTACACTCATTTGTTTTTAGTTTTGCACATTTTTTAAGAGTTTATTAAATGCATTGCAATGGTTTAAATCATACTTATAACCAGAGCTACTATATAAGGTTTGAATTGCAATTGCACGTTTTTTTTTTAGGTCTATACTCATACAACAATGTATTGCTATGTGGCTTTCCTTTTCATATCTTTTAGATTTTTCAACAAAATGGGCTGGGTCCAATGGATTCTTCTCAGTTAAGACCCAAGCAAAATGCAGACAGATAAATAGCAGGTAAATAACAACAATAACAGGACAATAAAAAAAATCAACAATTACATTAAGAATTGCAAATGCAAAACAGGTTCAGCAGAACAAATGTACATTTAAAAACTCCTATATTATACACTGTTAGTACACAGGGGACCAAAGTTACTTAAGTTTTATAGTATGTTTTTGCAGAAAACAGTAAACAACTGGCAAGTCATTCTAGAACCACAATGAATTAATCTGATTTAATGTAGGGAATGAATTCTCTCGGCTGCAAAAAAAAAAAAAAAAAAATTGAAACCAAAATGATGTTGGGGCCTTCTCCCTCCAGAGCCATCGATGTAGGGAGCTGTGCCCCCCACACCAGCCTAACTAAATATGCCAAACTCCAAGATCGCTCTACAGTGGGGAAAGGGGCAAAATCCGCATAACGGCCAAGGGAATTCTTTCCCTGCATTAAATCGGCCATTCGCGGTTTTTTGCTTTCACTATTACCAGATCGACATTTAGGTATTCGCTAACCTAAACTTTCAATCAGGTAGTAGGAACCCTTAATATTCATGTGATCTTCCACAGATTTCGATCTTTCCTGTCAACCAAATTAAGTCAACAGGAAAGCTGTCGACTAAACCACAAATTGACCAGTTTAAAGGCTCCCATATATGTTTCTATAGATATATACATATGTCTATATATGTATACACACACACACACACACACACACACACACACACACACATATGCATACTGTATATTGCATACAAGTATTTATAGGAAGCAAAAATGCATCCGTTTATAGCTATACTGCACATTTTTGGAAGATGGTAGAACAATTAAGTATGTTGAGAAACTCAGAAAACTCACATAGACACAGGGAGTCCTTGTAAACTCCATACAAAGTCAACAAAAATAGGAAAAAGCTGTGGAGTTTTGAGGAAAATATATTCAATCAGAGCCACCAAACTGCCCTGCTGAAATGCATGACAAAAAATTTTGAAGTAGAACAACAAATATTTATGAAGAAAGTGGGGAAATGTTCATCAAAGCAGGATACATCCAAAATGTACTGCCCTACACGTTTCACTTTTTAGACCATATTATTATTTATTTTTATTTTTTACCAGTTGAGGTTGGCATAGCTGGGTCAAAAAATGCCCCCTTTCAGAGAAGACTGTTGGAAAAAAAATCCACATATTACAGAGATGAAAGTACAAAAGTTATATATACCAACTCACACACAGCAAATATTTTAGTAGAAATGCATCATAATTATTTGCTACTTACAAAGCATTAAGCAAATAAAACACAGAAGGTAACAGGAAAAAAACAAAGTATACAACAGTACATCAAGGACACTAAAATATATGATTCTAACTTTTGAAAGAAGTGAAAAACAGGAAGGTAGGCAATACAGTAGGCATTTACAGTCAGTATTTTCTGTTTACAAACACTATTATTAGTGAAAGAAATACAGAGATAGTTGAGGGTACTGACCAGCAGAATGGAGATGTAGTTAGTAAAATTTACACGAGAGGCATGAATATATTAACAGAAGGCATGAAAAGTTGTTGAGAGAAAAGGAAGAGAAAACAGAAGAGAAGGCTGAGGAAATAGAGAGAAAATTCCACTGGTGTACATAAAACATTTCTGAGCGTTGAAACACAGAATCATGTTAGAAGCGACAAAGAAAAAGCAATACAGTATGTAGAGAAATGAAAAGGTAGGTTAGATAGGTATGCCATTCAAGAGAATGAGATGTAAGACAGATGAAGTATGCATTTAAGGAGAAAACTGAGATGTCTAGGAGAAAATACAACAAAACTGGAATTAGTAGACAGTCTGAGGTTAGGTGAAAGAAAAATATACTATATATTACAGATTTAAAAGGGCATTTAAAGTTGATGGGAGATAGTAGATATTAATGTGGAAAACATATAAAGGCAGTACACCGTACACTCAGAGAAACAAGGTAGCAGAGAGGCAGACAGTCAATGCAAGTAGGTAAGACATTTTAACATGAAGATGACCATGAGCAAAGTCAAGATTCCTTATTTTTTGAGGTTTGTCTCAAAGGATTTAAGGTTAGACACTTGTTTTAGGGCATGAGGAACAGAGTTTCATTTCCTTTAAAAAAGTAAGAGAAAAGAGTAATTTAATTCGGTTACGTGGAGCAACAGTGTATGATTCAACAAAGTGATCTACTACAAGAACAGCATTATAAAATGTTTCTTGGAGTATGGCCTTGTCAGGTTTATAGAGAAGCTTGTGGGTAGAGGCTAATTGTGAGATAGTTATCAAGTGGGATGATTCTTGCCAGTAAAGTCGCTTAATAAACATAGTTATGGGTTTTGCAGTGCATACTAGTGACAAATTGAGTGACTTTATTATAGCATTTAAATAAAATTAGATTGCGAGGCCTGTAAGTTGAACAATATGGGGGTAGTGTAGAGAAGAGTTGGTAGTACAAAAGCCGAGGCAAGGTTTTCCAGCTGAATTCCAAATTTGTATAGAAAATGAGCAGAAACAGTGTCAAGAACACCACTAACAAAAGGAATCAAACACTGCTTGCACCATGGACTACTAGCACAATAATTTTATTGTTGAAAAATAAAAACAGACGGACAGAGCACTTTCTTCCCTTCAACAGGGATTTCATGAGATCTGATGATGAAACCCTGGAGTACACCTACTCTTACAGGGAGAAAGAAGGAGATGTTGTTATGCCATTTAACTACTAGGGGTCTGCCAAAGAAGTAACTTTCAAACCATGAGCGAGCTGCGACATCAAGCCCTAAGGAAGACAGTTTTTGTAGAAGTTTTAAATGAGAAACTGTATCAAAGGATTTAGAGAGGACAAATAACACTAAATACTGCCCAGACCAAGTCTAGGTTTTGTTATGGTACACACTGGAGATGGAACTGTGAATAGCAGTACTGATCCTTCTGTGTGGATGAAAAACATGTTGTGGGGGGCAGCAGATTATTTTGAATGACAAATATGAGAAACTGAGACTGTATGCATTCTTCTAGTCACAGTAATGTGCTCAAGCCACAGTAGTGTGCTCAAAGCCACAGTAAAGTACAGTTGTGCACCTACCATAAATGTAGATGTTCGAGTGTATTCACTGTTCCAGTCATGACTCTTGGGTTATCCTGCTGGCAGGCTACCCGCAGTCGGCCAGATTCCAAAGTCTAGGTCCGGCATAGGTTGCTGTCGCCTCTTCCCTGATGTCAGTGCACCAGGGGTTTAAAAGATGCAGCCGATGCCTTTTTCTTCAGTTTTTCTTGCCCCAGATTTTAGAAGGCCAGTTTCTGCTAAATCTGGGTGGCTGTACCTGTAAGAAATCCTTGACTGTCTGCATGGATTTTGCTTTATCCTCCATTTTTTCAATTCCTCTTCTGCTTTATTACCAAACAAAGTATCATGCTGTAATGGTGCATCTAATAATTTTGCTTTAACATGATCAGGCAGATTTTGTTCCTTTAACCAAGCATGCCTTCTAATAACAGAACCTGTAACAGCGGCCCTGTATGAGGCCTCCAGTGAATCATAACCACATTGCAAAGTATGTTTTCCCACTTGTTCAGCTGCATGCAATAAATCCTGCAATTCCTTGTTTTCTGAACATTCAGTATTTGACAACATTTTCTGTTTAAGCAGTGACATTAAATATTGCTGATATTTAAGCATATGAACTGACAATTTAAGGCCCTTACAGCCAGGGTAGCAGATGTGTAGACTTTTTTCCCCCATCTATCTAGAGCCCTGGAATCCCTATCAGAGGGGACAGGTTTTTTTGCAGTGGAAGCGTTAACCCCCTTGGGACCTTGTGATATAGTTTCTGGGTCAGCAGAAAGGTTTTTATACAGGAATTTATGAGAATCCGGGACCCTGTAGTATCTGCCTGGCTTAGCAGGTGCAGGGGGTAGAGAGTCTGGGGACAGGCCGGACTCTGAGAATACATCGTCCACAATGTCTAGTACAGGTGGAATAGCAAGGGGTCTGTGCTGAGGAAGTAGCAGAAAGTCTCTGAGCCTTTTCTTAGATTCTGAATAATCTTGGCTCTCCCAATGGAAATGTTCCCTCATGGTATGCAGGGTTTCCCCAAAAGAATACTCCTCAGGAGGAGAGGCTGAAGGAATGGATTCTTCAGCATCAGAATCCTCATAGGGAAGCATGGAGTAATCTTGTTCAGAAGAGGAATCAGAGGAAATAGACACCTGATCAGAGGAATCATACTCTGTTCTCTTGGCTAGGCCTCTTATCAGGAGGGGGATGGGAACCCCTGATCAAAGTAATTAGGTCTTCGGCCATTTTGAGCATCTGTTTTTTAGGCATGGTAGTCTGAGTATGAGAATGCTGTACTTGTTTCTTTGTCTTTATTGTTGCTTTAGTCTTTGTCTTTGAAGCTGAGGATGGCTTAATATATAGTTGTGTAGGTCTGAAGACACCCTCAGAAGCCGATGCCTGCTCAGCGGCTCCGGACCCATCTGAGGGAATGATTTCCGAGTGTCCAATACCATGAGTATCCAGAGGCCCAGTCGGCTCCACGTGGGAGTCGGAAGCGGCCTGCGGCTCTGAGGTAGCGGGCGCCAGGGGCTGTGAAAGCGCCTCACTGAGAACCGGCAAACCGGCGACTGGCTTAGAAGAGGCTTCGTCATCGGTTTTGGACCTCAGATGCCTATCATTTTCCTTGTCCTTGCGTTTTTTGTAAACGGCGGTTGTCAGATGATCTGACGGCATTATGTAGTTAAATCTTCGGCCAAAGTAAAGAAAAGCAAAATCAAACTGACGCTTGATAGTGCGTTGGTTAAATCTAGCACAAATCCGACAATTAGCAATGTTGTGATCAGGGCCTAGGCAAGGAATACAGTAAGAGTGAAAATCCTTATGAGGTATTTGCTTCCCACAAGAAATGCAATTGTTAACTTTTTCTGACATCGGTCTGGAGCAAGAAAAAAGATTCCCCAATGGGGTACTTAGCTTTAATGAAGACTTCGGATCTGAAATTCTGATTTGAAAATCTCAGGAGTCGGCCGACCGGCACTTGCAAACTGCTTTTGCTTCGGGCACCGCACGGCAAGAAAGACTGGGGAAAATGGCGTCGGCTGCTTCTTTTATACCCCTGTTGCACTGACGTCAGGAAAGAGGGGACAGCAACCGACGCCGGACCTAGACTTTGGAATCTGGCTGACTGCGGGTAACCTGCCAGCAGGATAACCCAAGAGTAATGACTGCAACAGTGAAACACGATGAACATCATGCTCAAAGCACACTACTTTGCAAATATGATTCAAACAAGCACCGGTATTAGCTGACTAGAACACTACAAGTTAAAATTCTTTAAAAGGATCATTATCCTTACAGTAGGCTATTTTCAACAGACACAAATGAACTAGTTATTACATGGCCAGCCTAACTGTACAGGGTGCACTCTCTTACCACTCAAAGTACAGGAACAAACGGTAGTTCGGACAGCAGAAGGCCAGCCACAGAGATAGAGAGAGATAGAGAGAGAGAGAGAGAGAGAGAGATGACTGACTAAGTGCTTTTATCTGTGAGACTCAGGTTTGTCTCACTACTTCAATGATTCTTAAAGGAAGACACAGGAAGCAACAAGAAGAAAAGTTTAGTGACAGATCGTCAGCCCTAATGTGTAGAGGTGTTCATGTAAAGATTTTAAAGACCCTACATGACTGTTTTGGATGGGAGGGGGGTGGATTACAGAGAAAACAAGCACAGTGGGAGGTTGACTATGTTACGGGAGAGAATATTTTTTTTGCGCACATCAGATACTATAAAAGATTTGTGGATGGTATATTTTTGTTATGGGACGGCCCACTAATGCTTCTCAATGATTTTATTCTATACATAGGCAACAGTACTGCTTTCCTCGCGTTCAATATGACCCATTCTTTTCAAATTATTAATTTTTTAGATGTTCATTTACACAATACTAGTGGTGGTCATGCAGATACTTGTATGTACAGGAAACATTGTTTGAAAAATAGTCTTTTACATTGTACAAGCGTGCACCCCAGACACATATATAATAATGTGCTGAAACAGCAACGTAAGAGGGTCTGCAGACTGCATACTGATGAGACTTGCTTAGAACAAGCCCTTATGGATTTACATAAAGATTTTGTTAGCAGAGAGTATCCAACAAAGAAGGTTAATAGATTGATTACTGAGACTTGTGATCTAAGGAGAGGTAAAGCTAGACCTTATTTTTCATGTATAATGGAAGTTGAGGACAATTTACCTACAGGATCTTTGGATACACAAAATAATACCAGCATTAAGTTAACCTACTTGAGTGATGTTAGCTTGGTATGTGATATTGTAAAGAGAAACTGGCCAATCCTCATGACAGATGAGAATATTAAATGAGTGGTAGGTGATCGGCCAAATTTCTGTTTTAAGAAAAGTGTGGCTCTTAAAAGACAATTATGCTATGACCATACCTCAAAGACTGCTTTGAGATCTGAGAGTAGGTACTTTTCCTTGCTGTTTATGTAAGGCATGTGTTTTGATTTCATCTGAGAATTTTTTTCCATCCTGCAACTAAAAAGAGATATGCTTCCAGATGTTATACAGATTGCAAGAGCACAAATTTAGTTTACTTAGTGATTTGTAATGTATGCTCCTGTTTTTGCATTGGTAAGATGAATCGTTCTTTTAAGGTACATATTTTTGAACATCTAGAAGACATACGTAAATGTGATGTTTCTAATAATCTTGCAAAGCATGTTGTTTCTTTTGCTGCACATACTTCTCGATTTATGGTTTTGCAGTTGGTTACTAGGGATATGAGAGAGGTGACATCATAAATAAAACTTAGGTAGTGGAAATTAAGTGGATCATCACACTTTAAGCTGATAAGAAATCTGGTCGTAATGGTACTGTGCCTTTAAAGTGGCCTTAAAGTCACGCAAACTGATTTATTGCATGATTATTTTTCTATATATATGTTGCATGTTTTAACTTGTTTTATGGTCTGAAGAAGTGCCAAAGTACGCGAAAGCACTTACAGAATAAAATTTATTGGTTTTCACATTTGTTGGTAGGTCTTTCTGTTGTTTTTTCATTTTGCTCTGTTGTGTGAGACCAGCCTTTAACCAGATTATGTACTTTTTCATTTATTAAGCAAAAACATCTCCCAGATTTCTGTATGACAATGGTTACCACTGCTACAACCTCACAAAGGCTTATCACATGGAAATGAATGGAGTGACAGAATAGTCGGATGACAGCCAAAGAATCATCAGATGCCTGATATGAGGGAAACAACAAAAAAATAAAACCAGGTTGTATAAAGGCTATATGCAGCCCACTACACATCAGCAAAATTTCTGAGTAGAACAGTATAAACTCAAATCCCACATATGTGCACTTAAAAATGAAGATCTGAAGCAGAAAGAATGAGATATGCATGGGCCGAAAATGAATGCTGATACTGATCCTTGTGCTGTGCTACAGCTTTGTATTTATACTGTAAAACATACCAATTAATGAGTTGAAAAAAGCCCTTTGCTGATACAAAGACCCAACGAAAATCAACAAACCCCAAAACTGAAGGTACCAGCATAAATCAAATCATGTATCCAGTACGACAACAGATGTAGTAGTCCAGTATAGTATAATCACATAAATGAAAATTTTCATTTGTGTGATTTTACTATACTGGACTACTACATCTGTTGTCGTACTGGATACATGATTTGATTTATGCTGGTGTGATTTTACTATACTGGACTACTACATCTGTTGTCGTACTGGATACATGATTTGATTTATGCTTGTACCTTCAGTTTTGGGTTTTGTTGATACCAATTAATGACATTAACTTGTGTAATGAGAGAAGTGATTGCAATGACACGATGCTTTGTTATTAACAATAACATCAAACAGAACTGGAATTTTACACTAGCTGATGATCAACATAAATCAATTACTTTTTACATATCAATATTTTGTTTTCTTTGAAAGGGAATATAGATGCAAGAAAAAAAATAAAACCTAAAATTTCAGAGCAGACTGCTCAGGAAAATGTAATGATATGCTTTTCCACTTAAGAGGAAGTGTACAACTGCAACAGGTTTCCTGTAGCAACAATGGGATCTCTAAAGGAAATCCAGGAATGAATGGAATAACTATAAGGTAATTCTAAAGAGACTGGGAAATGTAATTGCTAAAGCAAGATATGAATCTTTAAAAGAAAGACAAACCGGGAAGACCAAGTAAGCTGCAGACAAGCAAGGCAAGCAATCCCTCATCTGCTATCAGAGAAGATGTATATCAGAAAAGCACATCCAGAAAATAGGCTTTGTGTACATCACATGAGAAACAAGGGGTAACAAAAAGGGCCTTTACAGTTAAGGGATTACATGAAAATGATGGAACTCTTGAGTCACAGACAGCAGTAAGTGAGTTTTGTCTGGGTGCATCAGTTTCTGCCTAGCTACCAAAAACACGTTGATTGACTTCATGCAGTAAACAGGCCATATGCATTATATTCATCTATGCCCTCAGGGCCAAAGCCATTGCTGAAAAGGATCTGAGAACGTGCACTCACCCAATTAACAAACAAAACTGCACTGGTGCCTAGGTTAGATATGCACAGTCACCCAGTTAAAAAAACAAACTACACTGGTGCCTAGGTTAGATATGCACAGTCACCCAATTAATAAACAAACTGCACTGGTGCCTAGGTTAGATATGCACAGTCACCCAGTTAACAGACAAACTGCACTAGTGCCTAGGTTAGATATACACAGTCACCCAATTAACAAACTACAATGGTACCTAGGTAAGATACGCACAGTCACCCAGTTAAAAAAACAAACTACAGTGATGCCTAGGTTAGATATGCACAGCCACCCAATTAACAAACAAAACTGCACTGGTGCCTAGGTAAGATATGCACAGTCACCCAGTTAACAAACAAACTACACTGGTGTCTACGTTAGATATGCACAGCCACCCAATTAACAAACAAACTGCACTGGTGCCTAGGTTAGATATGCACAGTCACCCAGTTAAAAAAAACTGCACTGGTGCCTAGGTTAGATATGCACAGCCACTCAATTAACAAACTACAATGGTGCCTAGGTAAGATACACACAGTCACCCAGTTAAAAAAACAAACTACACTGGTGCCTAGGTTAGATATGCACAGTCACCCAATTAACAAACAAACTGCACTGGTGCCTAGGTTAGATATGCACAGTCACACAGTTAGCAAACAAACTAGACTGGTGCCTACTTTAGATAAGCACAGTCACTCAACTAACAAACTACACTCATAGCTCAGTTATGCACAGTCACCCAGTTAAAAAACAAACTGCACTGGTGCCTAGGTTGAATATGTGCAGTCATACATTCAACAAACAAACTACATTGGTGCTTATGTTAGATATGCACAGTTACTCAATTAACAAACAAACTGCACTGGTGCCTAGGTTAGATATGCACAGTCACACATTTAACAAACAAACTACACTGGTGCCTATGTTAGATATACACAGTCACCCAATTAACAAACAAACTGCACTGGTGCCTAGGTTAGATATGCACAGTCACACATTTAACAAACTATAATGGTGCCTAGGTTAGATATGTACAGTCATCCAGTTAACAAACAAACTACACTGGTGCCTAGGTTAGATATGCACAGTCACACATTTAACAAACAAACTACACTGGTGCCTATGTTAGATATACACAGTCACCCAATTAACAAATAAACTACACTGGTGCCTAGGTTAGATATGCACAGTCACACATTTAACAAACTATAATGGTGCCTAGGTTAGATATGTACAGTCATCCAATTAACAAACAAGCTACACTGGTGCCTAGGTTAGACATACACAGTCACCCAGTTAACAAATAAACTACACTGGTGCCTAGGTTAGATATGCACAGTCACCCAGTTAACAAACTACACTGGTGCCTAGGTTAGAAATGTACAGTCACCCAGTTAACAAACAAACTACATTGGTGCCTAGGTTGGATATGCACAGTCACCCAGTTAACAAACTACACTGGTGCCTAGGTTAGAAATGTACAGTCACACAGTTAACAAACAAGCTACATTGGTGCCTAGGTTAGATATACAGTCACCCAGTTAACAAACAAACTACACTGGTGCCTAGGTTAGATATACACAGTCACCCAGTTAACAAACATACTACATTTGTGCCTAGGTTACATATACACAGTCACCCAGTTAACAAACATACTACACTGGTGCCTAGGTTAGATATGCACAGTTACCCAGTTAACAAACACACTACATTGATGCCTAGGTTAGATATACACAGTCAGCCAGTTAACAAACATACTACATTGGTGCCTACATAGGATTCATGATGTGGATAGCATTGTCAGTTAAAGCATCCAGTTACTGGAAACAAGATATCGTAATAAGTAGCTATGGGAATTTGTATACTGAATAAGACGTATGGCTTCTGTTGCACCCTCTCTCTGCCTTATGCCAGTTTGTTAAATCAATCAATGCTTAGGTGTGCATACATTGATATTACCTGGGGACATTTACAAACATAGAACATGTGCATGCTTTTCTCATGGATTTACTTCAATCCTTTGCATTATGCAACCAGTGCTACATACACTGTTTGTTACTTAGAACTTATGCATGCTGTTTATTTATTTTATTTTATTTCACATTTGTTAACCGGGAAAGTCCGACTGGATACAGGTCCATTTTCAGCTGAGGCCTGGGGAGAAAAACTCCACATGCACATAGATACAGAATACTTACCAGTTGTAGTTTTTTATACAATTAAATACAGATACATGTTCCAGATTTGTTGGAATACATACATAAAAACGTTACAATTATTAATTTTCATATTAGAACATAAACATTTTTAGTAGTACAAAGCTGAGCAAGGTAGCATATCATTCAGTAGTACAATACATTAGAGTGAGACAGCTGATGTTTCAGACTTATTATAAGACAGTTTCTACAAATAGTCAAGGAATATAGTAATACAAAGTGAATAGGGAGTAGGTTAGTCTGGGTTTGTACAGGGGCACAACCATTGAATTTTTAGGTGTGTTTTGAGAGATGTTTTAAATTGGGTTATGGAGTGGACTGTTGTAAGTTCAGTGGGGAGTAGGTTCCAGATGTTGCCAACAAAGCTGGAAAATAATGACTCACCAGCTAAGTTATTGGATTTAACAGTTTGTAACTGCATTTTATTAGAAGAGCGGAGTGTTTTTAGGTTACTGAAGGGGGTGATTATATTTATGAGTATGGGTGTGCTCTCTGGATGATAGAGGATTTGTGAGCAACTATTAATTGGTTATACTGAAGTTGAGAGGGTAACTCTAGCCAGCCTAGGGTTCGTAGGTTAAGATAGTGGTGTGTTCTATATGCTGAACCTGTGGCAAATCTTATTATCATAGCAGCTATTGAGTTTATTGAGGTCAAATTTACTTAGGTTTGTATAAATCGGGGAGGCATAAAGAAGGGATGATAGTAAATGTGTACAGGCAATCGCTGTTCTCGCAATTGGGGTTAGGAATGGCTTAATTCTATATAAAGAGCCAAGTTTCTTATTGTCTCTTTTAATGGTTCTATCGATATGGGCATCAAACTTAAGGTTATTGTCGACTATTACACCTAATAGTTTTGTAGTAGATTCTGGGAAATTATGGTGCCATTGTTAAATGTTATGGTAAATTATGGCACAGGGACTTTCCAAGTGGGGGTGAAGAGTAACAGTTTTGTTTTATTTGGATTTAATAGAAGATGCTGATCAGTAAGCCAGCTTTCAACTTTGTTAAAGGTATTTTGGGATAAGGTCTGTAAGTCTATCGGGGAGGTGGCAGGACAGATTAGGGTAGAGTTATCTGCATATTGAATGCAGGTTGCTTTGGGGATGACTGTATGGAGATCATTAATGAAGATGGAAAATAGGAGAGGTCCTAGTATAGACCTTTGAGGCACTCCAAGGGTAACTGTCAAAAGGGAGGTTAGGCTATCCCTTCACAGCACAGCTTGTTGTCAGCCACTTGGGAATGAAACCAGTGAATTTCCAGGTTATCTGGAGAGAGTTTTTAGTGTCCATAGGAGTAGTTGATGATTTACCATGTCAAACAGCTTGGATAGGTCAAGAAAGAGGGCAGAGGAGAGCTTGTTAATATTACAATTTTGATTTATTGTCTGAGAGAAGGAAAGAATGGCTGAGATTATACTATGATAGGGTCTAAATTCGTGCTGAGAGGGGGCTAGGAGATTGTTCAGATTAAGATAGTGTAAGAGTCGCTTATGGATACATTTTTCCATAATTTTAGCTAGAGGTGACAGAATGGCAATAGGCTGGTAATTTGATAGTTCAGAGGAATTACTCCCTTTATGGAGAGGAATACTGTGGGAAATTTTCCAGATTGGGGGGGGGGATATATATGCTTCCAAGATGGTTCTGTTGATTAATATTAAAATGGGATATGCTAATACGTCTGCAGCTTTTTGAAGATATTCAGCGGGGTGTAGGTCTGCTGATTGGGTGGTGGGGTTCAGTTTCTTGATTAACGATCTGATAGTCATGTTGGTACTGGTTAAAGGAGGGGTGGGTGTTGGATGTAGGGTCAATTGGGTTTGGGTTATTGGGTGCTAGTTGGTTGGCAAGGGATTGAATAGTTTCCATAAAGAAAGTGTTAAAGGTGTTGACAATATTTTCTGGAGGTTTTTGGAGGGAAGTTGAAGGGGTAAGGGTAGTAGCTGTTTGGCAATTTATTGCAGTTCCAGGTACTTGAATATAATGTACACATGAAACACAGCAGCCTAAATTTCTTCTGTCACACACACTTCTGGTATTTGTGTATTGTTTACTTTTAAATATTTTTTGCTTCTATATTTAGTGATGTATGCACTCCATTTGTGTGCCTCTGCATGTCATATTCAGCATTTTCCACAGGGCCCCACTATAAATAATTACCAAGCACAAACTTTACATAGAAAAAAACACTTTGAAAATGGCAACACATTTGCTAAACCATGAACTTGTGTACTCCAAATGGGCTAAATGCCAGATGAATAAAAAAACATATAGCAGGTTTATTCAAAAACTCTGTACTTCTTTGCATCAGATGCAGTATATGAGCGCATCAGTGTGGATACATCAACAGAATGTCTGAAGCAATGAATAAAGACCATGTACTGCATCTCTGGGTTTGAGTATTTTATTACACACTGTCAGTGGTTAAGGTCTTTACCTAAGATATACAAGGTACAAGGTTTGATTCTGATCTCTGATTATTGGCTAGGTTTGTAATAATCTGCAGACTGATAGACTAGTATTTGCCTACGAACCTAAGAACCCATAATGCTGTGTTGTAGTGTCCAACTACACAAAAAACTAGTCACAAAACAAGTTCAAGTATGCAATAACCTTTGTTGAGTTAACTGGGTGGCAGTATTTGGCTGAAAAAAGAGTGGAAAAAGGTATGCTGCAGCAGATAAGTAGAAAATCTTCTACTGGCCAAGATGCTGTTTTTTTGAGTAAAAATACTGGCATAAAGGGAAATACAAGTGACTGTACACATCATAAAAAGAATTTTAATGTATAATTTTGTGACACTGACTTTCAAATTAATATTTTATATATATATATATATATATATATATATATGGGTCTACTACAGTAAACCGAAAGTTCACAAGACCGACAACGAGATCACCGACACCACAAGAATGAAAGTGCAAAAACACGAAAGTTCACATGCCCGACAAAGCACAATCCCGACAGTTAACAAAAATATTTGCTGTTCCGAACAACACACACACAACACAAGCACACCAAAAACCTTATAAACCTACACTAAACCTTACATACACAAATATCTATGCACTAACCTTAACCCAAACCCTAACGCTGAGGTCCATCACTATCGCACACTTACCTTACCCGCACCCTAACCCTAAAGTCCATCACTATCGCACACTTACCTTACCCGCACCCTAACCCTAAAGTCCGTCACTATCGCACACTTACCTTACCTGCACTCTAACCCTAAAGTCTGTCACTATTGCACACTTACACAGTCGCGCTCAAATGCAAGCACACATGTTTCCCATATCGGTGTCGGGATTTCAACTTGTCAGGCATTTGCTTTGTCGGTCTTTTGGTGTCGGCGATCTCGTTGTCGGTCTTGTGGGCTGCCGTTTACTGAAGTAGACCCATATATATATATATATATATATATATATATATATATATATATATATATATATATATATATATATATATATATATATATATATATATATATATATAAAGATATATTTTTTTAAGCAACTGCATAGTTTACTTATAGAGTGATCATTCAGCTAGTACAACACCTTACAGTGAATTTTTCATTTTAGCAATTGTCCGTGACTGGGTATGGGTAAAGCAGGATTTACCCAGTGTTGGCATGGGTTGATCATGAGGCCAAAGCCCAAATGATTAAACAAAGCCAGACATGGTTAAATCCTGAGTTACCCAGACACAGCTGTGGATTACTGCTATTATACAATAGCATTACTTAAGGAAAAAAAGTTTATTATTTCTGAATAATGTCATTGCATAAAAGCAAGTCAGTGTCCTTCCATGATTTTTCTGTTGTGTACGCAAAACAATGCACTGCACATTTGTTTTGCATGTGTGTGTACAGGCAGTTGTATTCTATGTCTCATTGTCTTTGGTGTTGTAAATGTAAAGTTTCCTGTAGGATGATGCTCACTTTATCAGTGCAGATGCTAGCTCTTGAACATTACAGCTGCTGTGTTTTTGTATTAAAAAGTCTTCTAATTAAAAGCTGTAAACAGCTTTTAAACAGGAAACTTTTCAACACAGAAAGGTACCAGCTGTAATATTTAGTAGCCCTCAAAGTGCCGAAAAAAATAAATAAAATGGTTATGGGCTACATAAGCTAATGCTGACTTTAAAGTGGCATACACTACTGTTTCTGTTTTTGTTTTTCAACATATTTTTGAATCCATATTAATGGGGCTGTTTCCAGGGATAGTCCCAACATTGAGACTAGTGATTTTTGCTTTTCATTTTTATTAGTTTAATATCATTTTGCTCAACTGTGCAGTTCTGTAGTGCATGGTATGTAAGATAAACTGTTAGTCTCGGTGTACTCCACAGAGATGGAGATCTCTGTGTTTTACTTTTTATTATGCTGCATAAAAAGTAAAATGAAAAAAACGTGTGTTTGTTATATAGATTTCCAGCATTTAAACTAAAGCTGGTACTGTAGAAGTGCAGAGACTCATTTCTACTACTAATGGATTTACAACAAGATCACTCATTGCTTTCTCCAATTAATTAGTGTGCATATTTTGGAATGCTAATTATTTTACTGTATAATTAGATGTTGTTTAGAAGTAACATATTAAGTGATTTTTGTATTAGAGCATACCTGATCAAGTTGATTACAAAGTATAATTATTTCTGTGTTAAAGAGGAGCAACATAGTGATTAAATGGAATGAAATCCCCACACAGCTGAAACAGATGGAAAACTTAAAATAGTTTCAAACTTTGCTTAACCAGCAACTATGCCAAAGACAGCTCTGTTCTCCCTGCTCACCTGGTTCGCTTGACTCGGAGTACTTCTTCTCTAACTCTTACAGCCATTTTGTTTCCCAATCTTTTGTACCTTATCGCACCTCCTCTTACTGCACTAATTTCCTAAACTCTTCCTCCTTCTCTCGCACCCCACCACTAACTACAGTTCTACCTCTGTCCATTTATCTTACTGCTCAGTTCCATAATTTCTCCTTTCATATGTCTCTTATCATCACTTTTAGGCTACATTAACACTTGTCTGTCTATAAATTATCAGTAAAATTTAAAAAAAAAATCCCAGTTTGATCTTTTCCCTGCAGCCATCATGCTATAAATTTATTAACTGCTGTTGTATTTTATTTTTTTATTCTATTTAATAATTAGTCAGTTTATGTTAATTTCTATTTTTTGTGTTAAAATGCTATGTTCATATAAGAAATATTTCAAACCAATCGTCAGCGTGTATAAACAACAGAATAAATACAACACACTGAATCCCCTCGGGTCTTGGGAAGCATACACAATCCACCAAAGTACTGAATAAGCTGGAGCGTTGATTTTATAAAATAGTATTTAATCGACAATCCAAAAACAGTTCAGCGCTTTCACTCAAAAAATGAGCTTCATCAGAACTAATCATCACTCAAACAAACTGTCTTAAATAAATTTTTTGGCGCCAAAATACATTTAAAATTTAAAATTTAAAGAAACAAAACCCTTATGTTGGTACTAAATACATTGATATAAAAACTAATAAAGTCTGTCATTTACCAACATATTAAATCTTCACATATACATATAAATATGAATATAAAATGTATACATTTATATATGTATATGTATACAAAGGACAGCTGTTATATAAAGAAACTTGGTGGCAACTGTATACGGATGCCGCACATGAGCCGGGTTTAAATGATTCAATTAGCATTAAGTATATGTTGTGATACATATTTGTACCTTACTCATAGAATAGAATAGAACTTATCTTCAGAGTAATATGAGTGTGGAAGTTAGTTTATAACATTATTATTTTTATTATGGTTATATATTTTATATTTCACATAAACCTCATATACATTTTATATTCATATTTATATGTATATGTGAAGATTTAATATGTTGGTAAATGACAGACTTTATTAGTTTTTATATCAGTGTATTTAGTACCAACATAAGGGTTTTGTTTCTTTAAATTTTAAATTTTAAATGTATTTTGGCGCCAAAAAATTTATTTAAGACAGTTTGTTTGAGTGATGATTAGTTCTGATGAAGCTCATTTTTTGAGTGAAAGCGCTAAACTGTTTTTGGATTGTCGATTAAATACTATTTTATAAAATCAACGCTCCAGCTTATTCAGTACTTTGGTGGATTGTGTATGCTTCCCAAGACCCGAGGGGATTCAGTGTGTTGTATTTATAAGAAATATTTAAAAATCATGTATATAAGCTCATGTACAGATGTTTTTACCCTGAAGTTATACATGAGCAGCATGTGTCACTTAAATGTGGAGCTTTTTACCCTGGGCCTCCTCTGAAAATGGGTTTACCCAGTTGGACTTCTCCCCGCCAACAATGACAGATAAATAAGTAAATGTTGAAACAAAGAGATAAAATTTATGAATTAACGACTTAAAAAAATATATTTTTTAAGGCTAGCACATTCAAATAGATGTTTCACAAAACATTACTTACTACTTAGATGAATGCAATGTGGACATTGAATGGTTCAGACTGAAAATGTATCAGTGTAAGTATGATGCATCTAGAATGCACATTGGTGTATGACAAAGCGTTTACATAAAGGCACAAATAGGAAAAATTGCATGCATATGAACAAAGATACAACTTTTACAATGGATGAGCATATAGGACATGTAAAACTTCAGGCAAGTTGCAATAGGAGCCATGGAACTGTACAATTAATTACTTTTCAAATTATCTAATGCTGCTAAAAGCAACAAGCTTCAAAATTTACAGACCAAAATATACATACTGTTGCAAAACCAGCTAACACATCTTATACATCTTTCAGAGACTGTACATAATTTGCAGAAAAATGCAAACGGGAAAATGTGGAAGTGCAGAGTTTTTAACTTTTCATAAAAAGAAATCTAGCACCATGGCATGGAGAGAAAGAGCCCTGACTATGATGCAGGTGACCTAGGTTTGATTAGCAGTTGATTAGGGGCCCTAGCAGGGGAGGACAGGCTTGCCATAGAAACCACTCCAGCAATGATCCCTTTGGGGAAATTTTCCCTTCTTCATACTCTTGCGACTTGTGGAGTTGATATATATGAGTTTATGGGCTTGTCTCCCACATGGAGGTGGGGTGGGGGCTTACAGTTTGATTTTGTTGTCCTTGTGTTTTTTTTTTCCCGATGTTTATGTTAGGTGAATTGGTTCTTCAGTTTCTTGTGACACATCATTTCATAGTGGAACCATAAAAGCATTCTGAAGCACTTGGCAAAGCTAAAAATATACTGATCAAACACTGTCAATCTGGGGAAGGGTTGGTGGGTGTTTGAAGAGATAAAACTGTGTGTTGTGCAATTTGTGAAACTATACCCACAAAGCAGTAGCCAAAGATACATAGCAATTGCTACATGTAGACGAGTTTGCTTTTATTAGATTGCACCAAATGTCTTAAAAGGAACCATTTTTAGTGTAGCAGAATGCCAAACCCGACAAGAAGGTTTAAAAAATGCAGAAGATGTTGTAAGAGTCACACTGACGGAAATTAAGTGTAA
>NC_056738.1:470043740-470108740 GCF_019279795.1 Protopterus annectens | reverse complement strand
CTTCAACTTATAACTTAGATCACAAGCAAAGTGCTGAAGAAAGCCTTTCTGTGCTGACCACAGAGGCAATATCAGAATTCATGTTCCTATTGAAATTTGAATGGTGGTAGGGAAATGAATGTCAGTAATACACTACCAACTCATCATCATCTGCCGATCATGCCCTCTAATACCTTGCACTGGGGATGACAGTTCCCCTTAGCACTGCCTTAGTTATGTCTCTGGTGACAGGAGTTGTCTATCATCCAAGGCAGAAGTCCACAGTTACTGTATGCTCTTAAGACCAGTTGCTCTTATCATATTATTTGGTGGTCATTGGTGAAGATCAGAACACAGACTCTGAGCATCACATATTAATTGGTTGCAGCAGGTGATACCTTCTTATACTGTATGGACACATATATTGTTGTTGTTACATTAAGTTTATCTTACTTTTTCAATCAGAAAAGGCATTTTGGGATCAAGTTTCTCATATTTAAAAAAGTGATAATTATTATAAAGATAACTCTTTCCAGCCAACTACACCAGTATTCTTTTGTTACATTTCATCAAATTAGATATTAACACTTGTATGTGGCACAGTTTGCATTCAGTACTAAAAATGGGAATAGGACTTTGAGATAGACTTACCATAATTTAATTCTAAAACAAAAATCAGAGCACTCCTCAATAGTCAGTATGGTGAGGTAGATGCAGTGAAGACCTGATGCAGGAGGCAGTTAATGGTAGAGAGATAAACATTTAAAGTTGCATAGTTTGTTTCCACCTTGAATATCCTATAAAAGATACAGTCCTCGGTATCATTGTTAATCAATTTCAAAAGGGCAAGAAACACACTGAGAAAATACAAGGATCATGCACTAATGTGCACTAATTAAACAGTGTAGAGCCGATCCATTGTTTTCTTCATATTTTATATAGCATGCCATGACCTTGCTGGTGGCATACGGAGATAAAGCCCTAACTACAGTCTAGGCACCCCAAGTTCAATCAGTGGCCAGGACACCTGACTGCAAGATAGGCAGGATGGGAGTGCCTATATGGAGAGTGACAGAATGCACTCAGACACATCTATATAGTTGATCCCTGGTGGTATCCACGGGCATGCAGAAAGTACTGTTCACAAGGGAGGTGTGAGCTTTTTTTATATATTTGCTAAACAGGTAAGCCCACAGTACAAATGTGTCTCTTTTCAGGCTTGACCTGGGAGAAATTTCTAACTGACTGACTTGCTCAGAGTCACAGAGCAGGCAAATGGAAGTGGAAAGAATCAAACCTTGCATATTCTGTTATAGTAAGTAACTCCATAATAGTTTGAAGCCTTCATCCACTGCTTTAGCTGAGTCAAAAGCCCATTGCACATCACTCCCTGGTGTAGAACAAGTGGGTACAGGGGCAGGAAATAGGCCATAAAGCACAAAACATTCCCTTGGCAGCAATGGTTTGCAGCCACAGGAAGCTCTGATCTCCTCACTGGCCCTGAACATAGGTCAGAATTAGTCAACAGAGACCCAAGGGGGTTGGTAAACCTAGTGGACAATTTAGTAAACCTACAGGACAATCAGAAGTCCTGGCAGCAGCCAATGGTCAGATCCAAGGACTTTAAAAAATACTTTATTTAATCCCCAACCCAGTATCCCCCAAAACACTTTTCTCAGCAACTATGCTCTTGTGAAACACTGATAATGTATATTATAACACTTAAATCAGCATATTTATTATGCAAAGTTAATGTGCAGTCATTAAATCCAGCACTAGATTTAAATAAACAGCACTCCAGATAAAATGGAAAAACAAAATTTAGTAACAGACTCTGGGCAGTGCAGACAGTACAGTGGGTCTGAAGCTTTGGATTAAACTGTTGTATTTGTCAAAATGGGAATCTTTGACTAATTTGGTTGATTTCCACTTCATCGCGGTACTTGTCATGGCTCTGTGTGAGATCAGTGAACAGTAGAGTTAAGGATGTTTCTTCCTTTCCTTACTGTTGTATAGCTTCACAGCTGGTATATTTAAGTAGCATGGGTGCTGGAGAATGCAGGTGGGCTTGCCTAACCCCCTGCAAAAACACCGCCTTTGGCATTTATGCTTTTTGACTAAACATTCCATCAGTGTAAGTTGAATGACAGAATGTTAGCTGACATAAGGAATTTTTGATTTTATATTGTATAATCTGTTCAATATATTTACTGGTCATTTTTTTAAAACTAAAAATATACAAGCTTTAAGGTAAGAAGTATTCAACAAAATAGACGCAGCAGCCTACTTGGCTAAAGTTTCCTTTTTTTACTACTAAACAGGTGGTCTTATGACACATGCAAAATACTCCTGCTCTACAGATAACATTTTTCAGAGTTTTGCATGCAGTGAGTGAATAATAGAAAACGTGGCTTGTCAGCACATACCTACCACCCATCATAAACTATTTCCTTCAAATCACACAATTAAGTAAAAAAAATAGGCAAGTGCAAAAACAGGGAAGAAAGACAAGTTTCACTCAAATATGCATTACTGAAGTAACTATATTATTAACTGAACTGTATTTACAAATAAGGATATAGTTTTCAGTACAATGAGAAGCATACATCTAGCTTAGGATTCTGATCTTGCAGGCTACATTATAAGTTTGATACAATCTGCAGCAAAAATATACGCCCTTTACAAGAAGCAGCCTATGAAAAATACTAGCTCAAGGACAAGGGTGAGGGGACAAATGTCTCCATGTCCAGTTTACCTCTGGAGAGAGAGCAGGTGAAGGAAGCAACGTTTGGGTAAGATGTGTTACTGTCTTGGAGTGGTGGACAGAAAATCAGATGGGCTGAATCACTTATTACAGATACTTAATTTTCAATTTAGCAATTGCAGCCATGCAGAAAATAAAATACTGCTATACAGAATGCCCCTCACCCCGAAACAGCAATTAAACATCTAAAATTCAGACAGCATACAACAGTTAGTCCAGAAATTACTGAAATAAACTGGGAAAGTCAGAAAAATTGAGAAGTTGTTACCCTAACTGCCACAGGAACTTGCATGATGGTTTCCTGGGTTACTGTTGCTTCTAAACAAGCTTCCCAGACAAACTTCAGACCATCTCAGGAAACTTTTTTTTCACACATCATAAAGTTTCAAGTAACTGAACAAGAAAGCTAACAAGGAAAATCCAGAAAGTCACTGAGCAAAATGGTTTGCTGACAAATAATTCTGATTAAGAAAAGGAAGTGTGTGTCGCTCGTCTTGGTTTACAATTGAAGATGAACAGGCGGATTAGTTTGTTTATATGCTTTATTACAAAGAAACACATCAGGATGGATAGCAGCAAAATATAAACAAACTGATTAACTGACAGACTACACAGACATGCAAGCTTACATATCAACAGCTTACTACAAAATGTCAGTCAGGCTCACACATGCTCAGTATATATACACACGTGCAAGCCCATGGAAAGCTTCTTAAAGGTATACATACATAAAGATCTACATCTTCATTCTTTAATGAATTGCCCACAATAAAGTGAACTTTTAAGAAAAGACATGCAATTGTACAGACAATAAGAAATGGACACATCACTTACGTCCTTATGTCCACATTGTTGTGTATCTGGAACGTGGTCTGGAAATATGACCTGATCTAGTGTTATAACAAACAGAACTGTATTTAGTAACAGGGTCAGTCATTGGGGAACAAACAGGTTCAGGAGTTTTGGGAATCTTCTCAGGAACAGGGATATTTACTGGAAAGCCCTCTTTCTCGCAGGTATGATATTGCAATACAGGCTCAGACACCAGGACCAAATGTTTCAGATTCCACCTACAACTCTACTCCTTGTGATTCCTCAATGTACGATCTCGGCTCTGGACATACAGTTTTCATGACTCCAATCTGATCAAAACCTTTGGACATCTGCATCCTCACTATCTCTCCTTCTCATAATGGATCAAGCAGTTTGCTGGTCTTATCATAACTGGACTTCTGGGATAAGCACTTCTTCAACAGATTGGCTTTCACTGATCTGTTGTTCTTGACATCTGGAACCAATAGATTACTGCTAATTGGTAAAGTGGTCCTGGTGTGTCTCAACAGAAGTCTCTGTGCAGGTGAACCAAGATGTTTATCATGAAGAATATTTCTGAGATTCAAGAAAATATCACTGTTGTATCATTTTTGACTTCTCTAGTAATTGTTTTGCACTTTGAACTGCAAGTTCTTCCAAACCATTGGACTGTGGGTATTCTGGGATACTTGTAACATGAATAAAGTCCCACTCTTCAGCAAATCTTTTGAACTGCTGGCTTATAAACTGTGTACCATTGTCAGAAATAACTTTGTGTGGACTACCATGCACTGCAAAATGATGCTTCATCTTAGTAATGACAGTATTAGACGCTAGATTAGGAAGTAGGTCAATCTCAAACCAATCTGAATAAGAGTCTACTAACACCAAGTAATGCTGATCATTCCATTTGAAAATGTCTTTAGCTACTGTCGACCAAGGTAGTTCAGGAATATGGTTTAGCTGAAGTGGTTCTTTCTGTTGATGTGACCTAGTACTATTACATACAGAAAACAATGAAAGCACTCTCTCAATGTCCTGTGACATAGAAGGCCAAAATACTAATCTTCTCGCCTTTCTTTTGGTAGAATCGGTTCCTGAATGGCCACAATGCAAAATAGGAATATATTCTTGTTACAAGAACTTTGGAACAATCACTTTTGGACCTTTTATGATGATACCATTGTCTGACATTTAAAATCTCATCTCTGTAAGGAAAATAAAGTTGTAGGTCTACTGGTAAACAAGATTGCTTTGACGGCCATCCTTGACTGATAAAGTGGTTGAGCTTCTGAGTTGGGTTAGAGTTCTGGATGCACAGGCTACTGGTCTACCCTCTTGAAGAATGACTGCACCAAGGCAAACTTTCGAAGCATCACAAGAAAGAGTAACTGGTTTGTGAACATCATGGTATCTGAGAGTTGGTGGACTAGCAGTTTTCTGTTTCAGGACATCAAATGCTCTCTGGTGTTACTCTGACCATGACCAAGGTACATATTTGAGTGTCAGCTCTCTAAGAAGTGCTAAAAGTTTGCAAAAGTCTGGAATTAACTTACCTTGCCTAGGTAGTTAACTATGCCAAGAAAATGTTGTAGGGCTTGAACATTGTCTGAAGCTGGCATCTCAATAATTGCTGTTTGCTTGGAAGGATCTGGTCATAAGCCTGAACTGGTAAATAAATGACCAATATAAGTAACTTCTTGTAGACTGAATTTGCACTTCTGAAGATTCAGCTTAAGATTCACTTCATGTGCTCTTTCCAGAACTTTCTTGAGGTTTCTGTCATGCTCAGCTTCACCATTACCTCCTACTACAATATCATCTACTACAACAGCACATGGATACCCAGAAAAGATTTGCTCTATTGCACGCTGGAAGACTTCACTGGCAGAATGTATCCCAATTGGCATTCTCAAAAATCTGTACCTGCCAAAAGGAGTACTGAAGGTGGTTAGCAATGATTTTGATCAAGCAAAATTTGCCAAAATGAACTGTTTGCATCCCAAACAGAAAAAAACAGTGGCATTTGGCATAAGAGCAGTGACTTCTTCGACTGTATGCATTGGATGATAAGGTCCTTTTAGTGCTTTGCTCAAATCTCATGGATCAATACATATTCTGATATCATCTGAGCTTTTCTTATGGGTTATGACCATGGAAGACACCCATTCAATAGGTTCATCAACTGGACAAATCACACCTTACTGTACCATTTTATCTAGCTCAGCTTTGACTCTGTTCTACACAGCTACTAGAACTTTCTAGGCTGGTCTGACAATTAGAATGACCTCTGGGTCTAACTTGATAGAATATACAACTGGTAGCTTGCCTAGTTTGTCTTTGAAAATATCAGCATAGGTAGACAAAATAGACTGGGCGAAATTAGAATAGTGGTCATTCATGCTAACATGGTGGACTTGCTTGCTAAATGAAAGTAGTCCTATTTTCAAACTGCCTCTGAGGCCTAACAAAGGCTGTATGTGTCTTTTGACTATGTAAAATTGCAAGTCATAGCGTTTCCAGCACATGAAAGCACTACTGAACCTTCAGTTTGAATTTCTTCACCACCATAAGCAACACGCTTTGCACACTTTGCAAATCAAGCTTCTCACCAGCACATACTCTAGCAAATGTTTCTGCTTACATAATATTGCACTTTGAACCTGTATCAACTTTGAATTCTATACATACATACAAATATTTCAAGCATGGGCATTAATGCCCTTCTAGCTTGCCAATATACCAAAACACTTGTTCCCATAATAAGTATCCAGGCTGTTATTAAAAATATCTAAGTTAGTACTTGCTTTAATGTAATTTGGTAGTCTGTTCCATGCATCAGCTACTCTGTCAGAGAACCGGTTAGTACACTTCTCATTCCTATATAATTTTCTACATAGGTGTCTGATGATTCTCTATTACTTTTTGTTAACCCCAAACATTCCAGAGGTAGTTGCCACTAAATGTCCTATTTATCTGAATAAGATCTCCTCTTCAATGTCTTTAAGAGACACTGTACAAGTTCAGATATTTTAGTCTTTCATAATAACTTAAATTTTCACATCCATGGATACCCTTGGCATATTTCCGCTGTACTCTTTCTCGTTTACTCATGCTTGTTTTCTTATAGGGTTTCCATATTGTTATTCTATATTCAAGTTTGTAACACACATATTGATCTACAGTGTGCATGTATGAAGCGGGGGATGGGGCATACCTTTCAACTGTCCAGATTATCTCAGAATGTCCAGATTTTTCTTTCTTTATTTTTTAAACAAGAGGCATATTTATTGAATTATCACTTATGGCACATGCAATCATATATGCATTTATATAAATGAAAACATACCATATTGACATTTTCAGTTGCAAACATTATATATCACCTATAATCTTGTAGGCAGTCACTGTCATTCAGACATTACATAACTTGTTCAGCTCCTGCCTTCTCTTAAACCTACAATTCACATTTTTATATGCAATTTGCTCCTACCCTTTTCTAAATATCCCATTTCCAGTTCTTTTATCTCTGTTACTATATTCATTACTTCTAGTTTAGACATTGATTTCCATTTTCTAGTAATTGCTTTTTTGGCAGTTACCAGAATTAAACTTAGCAAGGCCTTACTATTTCTAGCATTCTGATTCTATATCACAACTAAAAAATAAGAATTGCTTTAGTTACACCAATTTGCTCACCAAAAGTCTGAGACTACCCCGCCTATGGAACAGGGTCCCCATCCATGTAAAGCAGAGCTCTTTCCTAACCCATTTCAAGTGCAACTTGGACAACTGGATAGGAAACTGGAAATTCATCCCTGGTTTGGGACCTATGCCTCTAATGAACGCAGGAAATCTGTAAATGGTTTCTCTCCCAGGCCCATGCTTACACTTATCAGGGGTATCAGAACTTGTCAGAGATTTGGGATGCATGACTAGGCTTAAAAAGACCCTTGTGGTCACTAGCCTAGTAAACACCTATGGACCTATGAAACTATGAACCTATTACACTCCCAAAAATTATGTTACCTATTATCTCTTTTTTTCTTATCATACCACCAACATTTGCAATCTACCTGAGGAAAAATACTTTGGAGTCTGCTTAAGGTATAAAAATACCTATGCAAGCATTTCCAAGCAAACATCCTAAATCTTCTAGACTTTGTTGCATATTTGGAAGCCATATGTATATCCCCCATTGTTTCCTTATGAATTGCTTATTCAATCTATCTTCTCAATTCGTTCTAAACTCCCCTGAATGATTTGTATAGTTATCATGCAATATTCTGTATTCCTTACTTTTTAACAGCAGCTTCTCTTCTAGATTCTACTAAAACCTTTATCGGTGCTGGTCTTTCATTCAGGAATCCCCTAGACCTTTCTCTTTTCTACACTCTGATATCAATCCTTGACAGGAAAGGCAATCTCTAGCCTGCAGTCCAAATGAATTATTGGCCTATTTCCATTCTATTACATTTATCTCTCTAATTATTTACTCATAATACCTTGGTTCTTTTGCCAGTTTTCTCAATTAAATTCCAGTCCCCTATTGTTTATTTTCTGTACCCCTGACTGCAGTTATCCTTATCGGCAGACTCTCCTTTCTCCATTTTCATGCTGGATAAATTCTTAGAATAGCTTCTACTACTTTATGAATATAATATTCTGTATGGGAATAATTATTCTCCATAAGGATTTGCATCCAAAATCCCAGTTTCTCCTTATTTCTTGAACTTCCCCCCATTTCATCATCATCCCTTTCCACTTTGAATTTATAGCTTTCTGTTTCTAGAATGTACAAGGAGCCTTAACTGAGTAGCTCTGAAGTACCTCTTCAAATCAGGTAATCTTAAATCGCCTTGCTCTACAGCAAGGATCAGCTTATTCTACATATCTCTTGTCCTCTTCTCATCCCAGATAAAATCCTTCAACTCTTTACTAATTGTTATCCACAACTTCTCCTCTAGTTGATAAAAATATGCCTGACCTGTGAATAAGACTAAAGGAACTAAAAACATTTTCACTGCTTGCATCATGCTATCCGTGTCCATAAAACAGAGTTTCCCATTTCTCAGTTTTTATATTATCTTTTGTTTATTCTCTTTGCACATTTCCTTAGCTGCCATAACAGAATCCTTTTTATGCCCATAGTCATGTCCCCATAAATATGGGCACTGCTAAACCAATTTGTATGTGGCACACAGTTTATAGCTATATTTTCATCCTTAAAAGACTTCAGACTGTCTCAGAATGTTCCACAACACTGAAATGTTATTTTCTGGTTTTATCAGGTACAAAATAATATCATCTGCAAATAAAGCTAACTTTTCTTGATTACCACATCAATTATATCCTTGAATATCTGAGTCCCTTATTTTCTTTGCCAGTGGTTCTAAATATAAAAAAGGGAAGAGAGGACACTTTTGTCTGGGTCATCTGTTCAAATAGAACTTATCAAAAGTGACACCCCCAACATTTTAATTTTTACCTCCAATCCCTCATATATCTTCCTAATTAACCTTATTATTTTGTCAGGGAATGCAAATGGTTCCTTTGCTCTACTCATAAAATCCTGGCTTACTTTGTCAAATGCTTTCTCTGCAACAAGCCCCACCAATAACAGTGGCATTTTCTTACATTTTGCTTATCTCTGGATCAAACTTATTCTATTAATGTTATCAAATGTTTGCTTCCCCTCCACAAAACCACACTGCTCTGTATCTATGAACTTTGGTATCACCTTTGTCATTCTTTTAGTCATTATAGACACAAACACTTTATAATCATGGTTTAGAATTGAAACAGGCTTGTATGAAGCTGGATATGAAGGGTCTTTACCATCTTTAGGTATTACAGCCACCACTGCTTTCTTTAGGATGTTGGTGCTTCTCTGCCTTTTAAAATACTGTTAAAAACCCTTTCCAGATTTGTATCCTTTTCCTCCCTCCTAGCTTCCAAACTTCCTCAGGAATACCATCTGCTTCTGGAGACCCTTTTGTAGATTGGTCATATATCGCCATTTTTATCTCATTTCCTCCTATCCTAACTGTTAGTAATTGAGCCTCAACTACCTCCTTGGCATATTTACTTCTTCCATAAACATTTCAATTTGTATGTTTTCTTGATGTCCACATTATCTGCTTTATACAGATTTTCATAACATTTCCAAAATATTTCTAAAACGTCTACATGACCTGTGGTTATTTTCTTTGTTACAGACTCCCTAAGCTTGACAACAATCCTTTTTATTTACTGTTGCCTGAACTGTTACGCTAAAAGCTTTTGTGCTGTGGAGTTATTACAAAAAAAAAAAAAGTTGCTGAACAGCTGTCTTTCTAAACTCGGCCATATTATCGAGGTAGTCTTTTATTTTCTCTTTAGCATTCTGTAGAGCTGCCTCTTCTTGTTCTGTGAGATTTCCCCTATTTTGCAATGCTTTAACCTTTGTCAGTCCCTCTAAATAATTGTTGCTACTTCTTACCCATATCTGTTTTTCTTTTATTCTTTTTTTTACCCTATCTTTAAACTTCACTTTTATTTTATCCCACTCCCTATCTACATTTCCTGAAGAAATTTCTATGTTCCCTAATAACTCCTGAAAGATTTCCACTACTCATTCCTTAAATTTCTCTGTGTATAACAGGTGGGGAAACACTAGCATCTCATTTTTATTTCATTACCCTGCATTTTTATTTTAGTTATTACTGCCATGTCATCTGAAATAGTTACTGGATGTGTATCAAAACTTGCAATTAAATGCATGTGTTCCAGTGATATATAATTTCTGGCTTGTTCAACACAGTTTTGTACCTTGGGGAATAATATGTAAATTCTATCTGAGCTCCTACTACTGAATTCACATCTTCCATACCAAAAATGCTTGTAAATTTATTAAAAAATCTACCCTCTTTTGTTATATTTTCCCTTCTAGGCCCCCCAGATACATCCTCACTGTTGAAGAGCAAATTTCAGACCACACTTATAAGTAATATTCCCTGCTGAAAGCTGATTATTTCTCCCAGAATTTTCTTAAGCTCTAGTTTAACAGTTTTAAGTGGAATATAAATACATGCCAGTGTAATCTCATCCTCGCTTGCCAGTAGCCCCATTCTCCCAGAAATCTACGATTACTATACTTTTTCTTTTCTATTCCTATTGGAACTCCTCTAGCAATTAAAATAAGCCCTCTCCTTTTCTTTTGTCCCAGATATTCTGCTGAATAACCACCCTGATATCCTTTCTTTATCAAATTCATATGCTCAGTTCTTTCCAAATGTGTCTCCTGCACTACAGCTATTTTCACTCTACATCTTTAATATAGTTCACTACTCTTTCTTTTTTATACATACCTGCGAGACCATGCACATTAAATGATAATATGGAAAGTGTTGTCATTGTGATATGATCTTACAAGGCTTTTTGTTTTAATGAAAACCCTCAAACAAAAAACACCCCCAGAGCAGCCCCCCCAACCTATCAACTTAATACAAACACACAAAACTATGTGCATCTTCAAATAATTAAGTTTATCCCTCCTAATAGGAACACTTTTCCCAGATTGCCAGTTACACTTACAAGCTTGACTTGACCTATAATGAAGGTTATCCATGCTAAGATGCATGGTACAGTCTGGGATTCTATTTACATTTAGTGCTGTCTGTTTTTGCCTTATCTTTATTCCTCTCTTGATACAGAAAACAACTTGAATGCTTTCTGAAAACATTATATTTTAGCCATTGAGATAAAAAGTATTCTGTATTTTTATTGCTATCAGCTTGTCTTTATAGAAACAAGAGAACCAGATACACAGTTCCCTTCTACTACAAGCTTCTCATGTTGCACTGTGAACATTTATTTGCTAAAGGAAAGCTTTTCATTACATTCAGTGTTCTTTTGTTTAATTTCTTCCACTTTAAACTTGTTATTAAATCAAGCCAATGGCCTTAATCCAGTTATTATTCCACATAAAAGTAAGAAAAAGCATTATCAGTTTTACTCATACCATGCTATTTTGTCCAGGCTTTCTTCTCTTTTTACAATAAAATGTCTACCTTTCTTAAAACTAAACAAGAAGAAAGAAAGAAATAGGAAAAGGGAGCATCTGTTTACTTTATTAACCTTACTACACACAAAAATAAGTGAAAAAGCTGTTCTATATAATATGCAATATATGCCATGTTTTTAAAAATACTGTTAAGAACAAAAATGTGTTTTACTTACAGTTACCTGTTTTCTTCCTCTTCCCAAGACATGAAGTAGGGCATATGCTTTGGAGTCCCCTACAAGTTTAAAAAGTCAAAGAAGTCCAATATTTACAGGGTTTTCCTATTCCACCATATTTCACAAATGTGATTGATGTTTTGTAATCCAACATTATACATTAATTTCTGAGTTGCTGGTTTTCTTCCTGTTTATCTCCATCTCCCAACTGTTCTCCAGTCTCTGGTTCATTTCCAGCATACTGCTGATTTTTCTAGTCAGCTCCTGTGCATTTTTCTTACTCTCAAGCATCTTCCTTTGGAACACTGGAAAATATTTTTGCTGGCACAGTCTCACTATGAGCTTTATTATCAGAATAAGAAGCAAAGACCCGTTCTATTTGATAGCTCTCTTTTTGTTGGACAAGCTTTTGTATTTCTTCCTTAGCATGTTATGCATCAAAAAAATTACTTCGATGTTCTGGGAAAAAAATATTCTTAAAGATAGCTGGATACAGCAGCTTGAATCTCACACATGCTTCTCGACATTTCCTGATTGCTGGAATAAACTGACTCCTCTTCCTCCTGGTGTACAGTGAGTAATCATTTTCACAAACACTCTGCTGTCTTCAACTTTGTAGTACTTTGCCCTTCTGACACAGTTTTGTTAGAATAAACTTTCTGCTGGTAGGACTGCACCTTTACCATTACAGGTTTTGGCTGCTTTCTCATGGCCAGGTTTGGAGCATGCGCATGATGTGCCCTTTCAGTTAACAACTCCTGCAGTGAAATACCAGTCCAGTTGGTTATCTGTGCTTTCATAAATTTAATGCAGTCTGTTGCTTCCAGTTCCTCTTGTCCAGCAGAAAATCTCTGGTTTTCCCCTACATGTTCTGTCTTCTAAAAATACCATTTTTTTCAAACATGTCTTCTTGGGCAGTCTCATACTCTGCTAGCCTCTTCTTCATTTTGACCTCTGATTTTTGCACTTTTATTGGCTCATCTGAATATTTGTTTAAAGCTAACATTTTTCCAGGGTCTATATTATAAGATCGACATTTGAAAACATCGAACAACATATGGTCGACACCATGTGGTCGATGTCTTCAAACATCGAACTTATAACAAGAGAAAAAAAGAAAAAGAAAAAACTACCCTAATGGGTTTAAGCAGGGGCCAAGCCCCCTCTGCACCCCCCATGGCGGGCTGCGGCCCCCACACCCCCCACTACTTAAATATACAAACTCCGAGACCACACTACATTGCAGTAATGAGATTCTGAGTGTTCGACATTCTCATGCCGACAATGTCAGATTCGACATTGTCGGCTTTCGAGAATATAATATAGACCCTTTTTCCAGCCTTCTGTTATTTGAGTTAATATACTCCCTCAGTGTTTCATTTATTTTAATCAGCTCTGAGCACATTTGATTTATTTTTCCTCTAGATTACTGGAAGTCGTGTCTTGTACCAAAGCTGGTACTTGAACTGCTTTTTGCTGAACAAATCCAGGATTCTTCACAGCCAGTGTTTTCTCATCACCTTTTGTGGTTTATTTTGTTTCAGGTTCCATAAATGTCTCTTTTCTGGCATGCAGGCAATGCACTTACTAGTCAGTAACTGAAATTTACAGTAAAACACAAATTCACTGGCTCTGTATTCTGAGTTTCTGCTTTAATGCTGGGAGAGCTGAAATTAAGCTATTACTCAGTGTACAGCTATCTTGAAAGTCCAGATTTTCCTTATACTTTCAGTATGTTCTTTTTCATAAAATGTATGGCTTTCTGGCAAATCTCTGAGGACCAAAGTCAATAAATGATGACTAAATAATGACAACAATTTGAGTTTCGGAATTCACATCCCTCAGAAAATGCATGCTAATGTAAAATCTGTTATTCTATCAATGTTCTAAGTTTGTAATGGAAATATTTAAAATCAGTCCCTGATTTTAGGTCTTTGTCTTTCCATAATTTTTGACTTTGTCCAGATTATTAGGCATAGGCGATGAGAGGTATGGGATGGGGACAAACCCTCTTCTGCAGCTTTCATGTGACAATATGCTCTTTGTATTTATTTCTAGACCTAAGGTTGTACTACCTTAGAGTTGGGAGTATAAAAAACATAAAACCTTTTTCTGCTGCTAAACAAATCATGTCCTTATCTCAGACATAACTTATAGGTTCATAGGTAGGTACTAGGCTATCTCCCGGAGGGCATTTATAAGCCGAGCCAAAGTGTGTCGACTTTCGCTGCCCCATTGATTAATTAACTGATCCTCTGTCAAGCAGAGCCAAAGCAGTGATCCCATGGGTGTATTTTCTGTTACCCATCCACTCGTCAAGGTTTCTCTTGAAGAGTGTTAGTGGTGGGCTCTGCCTGATGTAATTTGGAATTTTGTTCCAAAGCATGGGGAGGCTCTGTGACAGGAATCTATCCCTCCAGCATGTTCTATTTATTGTTGTGGCGAGGTTTAGCTCACTAGAGCACGTGGCTCGCAGTGACTTGGATTTATAAGATGGAGCATGTCCATCAATTCTGAGTTGGACATGGCTTTGTAAGTCAGGCAGAGATCACCTCTGAGTAAGCGATATGCCATTGAATACAGCCGGAGTTTTTTTCAGTCGGGCTGCATAGGACATATGTTTGAGACCAGTAATCCTCTTGGTGAGGTACTTTTGTGGTCTTACCAGCTGTTGGAAGTGTCTTGTGAGGTACATCCCAAATGGGGCATTGTACTCTATGATGGGTCTAATGACTGACAAGTAGAGGGGCACTATAACCTCTTTATTTCTAGATGCGAACCCTTTAGTAATTAGATGGGCTACATAGAAGGATTTCCTAACTACTTTGGCAATATGATTGTCAAAGGAGTGATTACTATCTACTTGGGTCCCCAGATCTCTTATTACCTCTTCTGTATTAAGGGGACTACCACCTATGTGGTAATTCGTGGGTGTTTTGTTTTTCCCAAACAGGATGACTATGCATTTTTTGGCATTTAGCTTGAGGCCATGACTTTGACACCAGGTGTCCGTCTCAGTAAGTTCCTTTTGGAGGATGTTCATGTCAGCCGGAGAGTAAATTATGGCTCCCAGTTTGCAGTCATTAGCGAACTTGGTTAGCCATAGTCCTCCTGTGTTTGCCTGTACTTCTGAGAAGTATATGTCGAACAGTAGGAGTCCCAGGACCGAGCCTTGCAGGACACCACTTGTGACTGGTTTAGAGTCAGACCTGGAGCCCGCTATTCTTACCATGTGAGTTCTGTCTGTAAGCCAGTTGGCAACCCATCTCGTGACATAGGGGTTTATGTTCAGGCTGGTGTGTTTTTCTGCAATACCCGAGTGGGGAATGGTGTCGAAAGCCTTGGCGAGGTCAAGGTAGGCTGTGTGAACCATCTTTCCCTCGTCTATGGCCTTGGTGACTGTCTCAAAGAAGTCAACCAGGTTTAGTAGGCATGATCTGCCCTTAACAAAGCCAAACTGGGTTGGGTCAAGTGTTTGGAGGTTCCCAGAGTTCCATGATGATGTGCTCCATAGCCTTGCAGACCTGGCTAGTCAGGCTTATGGAGCGATAGTTACCAAGGTCAGTTGTGGCCCCTCCTTTGTGGAGAGGAATAACAGTTGCTGTACACCATTCTATGGGCACGTAGCCTGTGGAGAGGCTGAGGTTGAACAGCGTGTTTAGGTGGGGGGGGGGGTTAGTGCATTCTGTAGTCCTGGGACACCATCTGGTTCCACTGATGCTGTGTTTTTGGCTTTAGAAAGGGCTGTTTTCACCTGTACGTCTTTGATTTTTGGGACACTACACTTTTCCGGTATTGTTGTGGGCCCTTTTGGAGGTGAGAGGGGAGTGAAGTTTGCACTGAATCTATCTGCCAGGATGTTGGCAATATCAGTAGGTTCAGTATATTTTGTGCTACTTTGCACTAGTTCAGTGCATATCTGCGAGTTGCCACTTAGATTCTTAACATAGCTAAAGAAGGCTTTGTGGTTATGTTTTGAATCCTTGGCTATTTTTCTTTCGAAGTTAGCCTTGGATGATTTCATGAGGGACCTCAGTTTCTTACTGCTACTGATCAGGGATGTCTTTCCTTCTTGGGATTTGCTTTTTTTCTTAACTAGTTTCCTCCTTCTATTGTACAGCCTGTTTATTGCAGGGGTCCACCAAACTGGTTTCCTTCTCTTAGAGGAGTGAGTCTTGGTTTTGCTAGAGATGGCAGAATCCAAGCATCCTTGTAGGTGCTCATCGAGTGCATTTGTAAAGGTTTCTGCATCTTGGGCAGTGTTATCCTTTAGCGTGGGGACTGTGAAACTTACCACCTCTGTCTTAAGTAAGGTGAAGTTTGCTTTAGAAAAGTTTTTTACTGTGGTTTCCTTAGTTGGGGGTGGTGGTGGGGTGTGGACATCCAGATTAGTTTATGGTCTGATCTAACCAGTGATGGGTTGACCTCCGGTGTGGAACACCTGTTGCCCATGTTGGTAATGACTAGGTCCAATATGTTTTCACCTCTGGTAGGGGAGTTTACCAGCTGATCCAGGGCATTTGAGTTGATGAATTCCAGGAAGTGCTGGGCCTGGGAATTTGTACTCGAGTTGTTTTCCCAGTGAATGGTAGTGTAATTGAAATCGCCCAATATCAGGGTGTTTGGTAGGACCTTCATGTTTTCCAGTGTCTCCAGAAAGGTGGAGTGGTGGTCCTGGGTCATGGAGGGTGATCTGTAGCAGGCCACAATTTGCATTGCAGATTTGCCCGATGTTAGTTGCACATGGATACTCACAGAGGTATCATGTTTCACCACTAACCTGAAGGTGTAGGTATCCTTGATGAATATGGATACACCCCCCTCTTTTGTGTTTTGGTCCATGTTCTGTACCCGTAACGTGTGGTATGAGTTGCAGCCTGGTAGTGTTGGGGTGCTCTCTGGAACCTTGAACCAGGTTTCAGTTACTGCACATATGTCATCGTTCTCCATACTGAGGAGTGCTTCGAGCATGTGTATTTTGAGACTTAAACTCCTGGCGTTGAGTAGCATAACCCTCAGTTTTTTGTTAATTGTGCTGTTTATGGAAGTGGGTTTGACTTTTGAGCCTTGCCTAAAAAAGGCACTATGGGGGCAGCAAGAGCCTTGGCCAGTATTCAAAAGCCTAGGGTGACAGGTGCAAGCCGTTTCTTGCAAAGCAATGTGGCTTGTCGAGCATGTCATCCCAGGCTGACAGACACTGGATCCCCTTTGAATGACACCAGAAGCTTAGCCAGTTGTTGAAACTGATCATATTTTCTTTATACTGAGGTATCATTCTTGGTGAGGGCAGGATGCTACTCAGGGTCAGGATCATACCAGCCTGGGCTACATGATCAGAGAGCTCTTCCATGTCTCTTTTCATGTAGTCCAGGGAGGTACATCTCAGGTCATTCACACCAACATGAACAATGACAGAGTCATATTTGTACGTGTTCTGGAGTGACCTGAGTGCTTGTGTTATGTGGCAGATTCTGGCTCCTGACAGGCAGCTAACAGTAACCTTCTGCTTGTCCAGCCTAGTGAGTGGGACGTCAGTGTGCCTGACTATAATGTCACCTATTACTAGTGTGTTAAGTATGTTATTTTGCCTTAAGGGCTGTGATTGTACGGCACACTGATTTTGTGTTTTATGTGTTGTCTGGTTTGTGACGGGAAGTGCAGGTTGTTTGGGTGTCTGCTTTGGAGGTCTCTGATGCTTTTGTAGGTTTTTACTTAGAGCCTCCGGGTATGATTTTGTGTATTTATGTGTATTTTTTGCCAGTGCTGTTTTAGTAGGTCTGTGTGTGGCTGGAGTTGTGGTGCAAATATTAACCTTCTACTCTTGACTGTCTGTTCCAGTCTTGGGTGGAGAGAGCTTAGCTTCCAGTTTGGCTGTATAATTGCATCTCTCGCATATGTTAGTGTTTTGTGGTAGGAGGAGAGGGTTGTCTGTGTACATGAGGCAGTTGTAACATTGCGTCAGGATACCCAGATTCACCAGCTGGACTGGAGAGTGCACTTGAAGTTGCCCTTTGGTCATGAATAGTAGGGTGAGCTGCTTGGTTGGTGAGGGGTGAAAAAAGAGCCTTGCCCTACTGGGTAATCAGTGTCAGGGTATATTAGTGCTTGCTATTAGGTCTGAGCAAGTGCTGGGCTGTAAGATGCTTAGGTTGAGAGTTAGACTAGTTTCAAGGGAAAAACTGAAGCAGAGACTTAGTGGAGCCGGGAATAATTTAACCGTAGCTAACTGGCACTGCCCGGTGCGCAAAACAGTGCTAACTCAGTTTTTATAGTAGGGAAATGAAAGAGATAGAAATTAGCCCAAAATGGCCAATAAACTACTAATTTCTGGGCTGGAACCACTCCTCCAGGGACAGATAGGTTGCTCAAAGCTCCCCTCTCTCACAGGTGAACAGAGAAACTTCCTTCCATCCAAGTAAGGTATGAGCAACTAGTATCACAGCCCTGAATTCAGCACTAGCCTGAAACCTGGACTACACTAGCTTAGAAAAGGGGGAAACAAGGATTTTTTGGGGTTTTTTTTTTTTGTTTTTTTTTTTGTTTTGAAAAGACAAGGCAAAAAACGTAAAAAATACACTTAAAACAGCTTTAAACGACTACAAATGATCAGAAAAGGCTATTGCACTTTAGTGTGTAGCCTATAACATTTAAACAAATTATTTAAACAAAAAACAACTTTTTAAAAGTGCAGGCAGTCAAATAAGTACAACATGTGAAAAAAAACAAGCTTTTAAATCACAATAAGCGTTTTAGGCGGAAAACAGTTAAGTACAGCAAGAAAGTGCAGAAAACTGATACTTAATCACTCCAAAGTCTCTCTCCTAAGCTAGAAGGCTTGTATCAGTTTAAGACTTTCTAGTGCTACCCAGTAGGTTAGTTACAGGAAAGATGGGAAACAAGCGCAGATGTGATCTTTTAAACCAGAAAGTTGAAAGAGATGGACAAATTGTCCAAATGGTCAATAAACTACAAGTCAAGGCCAAGAACCTCTCCTCTCATGGTAGACAGGTTACGTAGTGCTTACCACTCCCACTGATAAGCTAGAATGCTTTCCTCCAACACAGAAAGGCTTGCGGGGCTCAGAAGCTTACCAACAGTCCTGGATACAGCAACTCTGTATCTGGACTAGGCTAGTTACAGGAAAGGTGGAAAACAAGCGCAAGTGCGGCTTTTAAACCAGAACATTGAAAAAGATGGAAAAAAAACTGCCCAAACGGCCAATAGCTACAATTTCTGGGCCAGGAACCACTTCTCTTGTAGTAGATAGGCTATCTAATGATTACTACTCCCACTGATAAGCTAGAAGGCTTCCCTCCAACCCAGAAAGGCTTGGGGGGCTCAGAAGCTTATACAAAGAGTTGTGGAATACAGCAAATCTGTATTTTGTATTCTGTAGACTAGTTACAGGAAAGGTGGAGAACAAGTACAAATGTAGGCTTTTAAGCCAGCAAGTTGAAAGAGATGGAAAACTGCCCAAACGGCCAAATAAACTACAATTTCTGGGCCAAAACTCACTCTTACCGTGGAGGATAGGCTACCTAGTGCTTACCACTCCCACTGATAAGCTAGAAGGCATTCCTCTAACACAGAAAGGCTTGGGGGCTCAGAAGCTTACTAACAATGCTGGAAACAGCAACTCTGTAACCAGACTAGGCCAGTTATAGGAAAGGCGGGAAACAGGCACAAGTGCGGCTTTCAAACCAGAAAGTTGAAAGAGATGAAAAAAACTGCTCAAACAGCCAATAGCTACAATTTCTGGGCCAGGGACCACTCCTCTTGAGGTAGATAGGCTACCTGATGCTTACCACTCCCACTGATAAGCTAGAAGGTTTCCTTCCAAAACAGAAAGGCTTGGGGGGCTCAGAAGCTTACAAAGAGTCCTGGATACAGCAAATCTGTACCTGGACTAGACTAGTAACAGGAAAGGCAGGAAACAAGCACAAACACAGGCTTTTAAATCAGAAGGTTGAAAGAGATGGAAAAGCTCCCCAAACGGACAATAAACTATAATTTCTGGGCCAGAAACCACTCTTCCTGTGGTAGATAGGTTTCCTAGTGCTTACCACTACCACTGATAAGCTAGAAGGCTTCTCTCCAACACAGAAGGGCTTGGGGGGGCTCAGAAGCTTATTAATAGTCCTGGATACAGCAAATCTGTACCCGGACTACACTAGTTATAGGAAAGGCAGAGACTAAACGCAGAACGGGCTTTTAACCAGAAAATAGAAAGAGATGGAAAAACTGCCCAAATGGCCAATGAACTACAATTTCAGGGCCAAAACCCACTCTTCCCATGGTAGATAGGCTACCTAGTGCTTACCACTCCCACTGATAAGCTAGAAGGCTTCCCTCCAACACAGAAAGGCTTGGGGGGCTCAGAAGCTAACCAACAGTCCTGGATACAGCAAGTTTGTATCTGGACTTGACTAGTTACAGGAAAGGCAGGAAACAAGCTTAGAATTTTTTTTTTGTTACAGAAAAGTAGCTAAAACCGCAGTAAATACAATTCAAATTGTAGTGCAGGCCAGCACACCCGAGCGTGTAGCAACAATACGGCAAATACAGTTCAAATAAATGCAATTAAATTAACAAATGACTAAAAAACAAGTGCAGGAGGCAGTAAATTAGAAAGCTACTAACAAGCAGTAATAAGTGCAGAGTAAGAGCGACTGAACAGATAACAGCATGCAGAAGAGCAACTAAGACAGTTACAGTAAGAGCAGATGAATGATTATATATATATATATATATATATATATATATATATATATATATATATATATGGTTCCCTATCAGAAGCTTGAAACACTATAAGCCTGAAAATCAAAATCCTGAAAACTATAGACTGAAAGTTCAAAATCCTGAAAGACCAAAATCCTGAAACTCAAAATCCTGAAAACACAAAATGGACATACTGACGTCATTGTGGCTTTGCTATTGTTAGCCCTGTGGTGTTGGGTCATGCGTTGGGTTCAGGTAAGTGTCTTGGTTGGTTTTATGTTAGGGTTAGGGGTGGTTTAAGTGAGTTAGGGTTAGGGCGCAGGTTAGGCATGTATGCAATAGTGACAAATATTGGGGTTAGGGGCGGTTTAAGTGAGTTAGGGTTAGGGTGCGGGTCAGGTGAGTGTGCGATAGTGACGGACCTTAGGGTTAGGGTTAGGGTCAGGGTCAGTTGGTAGATATTAGTGTCTTTATAGTGACATACTAGCATTATTTGTGTTTTCAGGATTTTGAGTTTCAGGATTTTGGTCTTTCAGGATTTTGAACTTTCAGTCTATAGTTTTCAGGATTTTGATTTTCAGGCTTATAGTGTTTCAGGCTTCTGATAGGGAACCATATATATATATATATATATATTTTTTTTTTTTCCATGTTAGTTTATTTAAGAGAGGATGTAGGAAGGGTAAACCCCAAAGGAAGAATGCTATTGTATAATTGTTTGATTAGGTTTTTGGATTGATTGCCATGCATAAAGAAAAACTTGTATCTTGCCACGTAACTGACAAAGCAGTAACTGTGAATTATGTAGTAATGTGAATGCATTAGGAATTACCATAGTTGCATAATTAGGCAGTGATTTCTTTGAAGAATAGATTATATTTTTAACATTACTGATAAATTCAGTGAAGCAAGCTTAAAAGTTCAAAAATTTCCCATCCTCAATGGCAACCTCATACTCTCTCCAGCCCATTTCTACCAGAACTTCTGCAAGTTTCCTTATATATGCATAGATACTCCTTGGTTCGCTTCTAGAAGACAAGTTCTTTCATCACTAGGGCACTCATCTTCCCAAGTTCATTCATTCAATCATCCTACTTGTAAGCTTATGACTATGTTGCCATAGCTGGCAGTCACTGCTTCAGTACCCAGCCACCCGTTTAAAGATGGTACACAAAATAAAAGGATGTTCTAAAATAAAGTGCAGTAGCTTATACAAGCAAATAACTTCAGAGTCACTACAAATGACTGTGGCAGGCAAGTTACACTAATACAAAACAAGCAAGATCCTTTTCTCCAACTAAATGCACAACTTGTTATTTACACAATAACGAGAGAGACAGAGGGAAAACTGAACTATGCCTTAGCGCACTTACCAAATAAACAAATGCTGGCCTGGTATTTTTTTTTTTTTATTTCAATGTGTTAAGACTTCATAATTAAAAAAACAGGGAAAAAGTAAGTCTTGGTTCTCAACTCTGTATTAACCAATGCTTTAATTTTGAAACTTCCCATGAACACCTTGTATGGTCTGTGCAGGATGAAGGCACAGTTTAGAATTACGTACTCCTATATGCCTCACTCTCAGACAGGAATTGTCAAAACTCCTACAACATATGCAGGGCAAGTAAACAGACGAAAATCTTCTGTAGGAACCTTATGCTGTTAATGTAGGAGGGTATATACTTTCAAGGGGTCTAAAGATTAAATGTTTATGATAAAGCTAAAATGTTGAATTAAAAGCGGTCTGACTCTTATTTTTCTTCGAAGTGAAGCAAAGTTTAATTTTAGTCCAGGAAATAAACTACCTCACATGTTTCCCAAAACCCAAGCGTGTATGCCCCCTCCACACACAATCACACACATTCCATCAGAGCATTACTGATGAAAGGAAAAAGATGTCACTGCACACAATGTACATATTTTCTTAAGTAGTCTAACCACGGCAGATCAAACTGACAGTATGTACAATAATAAATATATCTTACCTCTTTTATCACCTCTCCTCTCTCTTCATATCCACTTCCATAGTCACCAGAGGGCTGAAGGTATAAAAAAAAACAAGAATGTGCTTAAATTAGCCGCAAATTTATATTACTCATCTGTTAGTATTCAAGGTTCTTTCTATGAAACTATTTTATTTACCTGCAGTACTTGGTGGTCCCAGTTTTTAGTAATACATTGTTAGGGGAGACCACGGAAAAAAGGGATTTAAACAGTATATCAAAAAGCAATACCTTAAAGAACTGATGCAAGTAAAATAGGACAAAACAGTATTACATTCATTACATTACCAAAGCAGTGAAAAGTACTATAAACACAAAAACAAATACTATGAGTTCTAGGTCAAGCATGCATAATAATAGAAATGTGTAAAATACAAATGTGCCATTTAAATAACAGTTTTGGAATAAAAATACTCCAGAAAAGCCTAACTTGCTTGGTCCAACCAACCTGTATCAAATTTATGGTTGCAGACTGCAGGCCAATCCACAATTTTCCTGCTTTTCCTTTATATGGCCTGAACCACATTTTTCTTAATTATTCCATTATACATGGGAGCAAAATCAAAGCATTTATCAACATTGTCTTCTCAAATTATCTGCCATGTAAAACTCCAAATTATCTGGCACACAAAATGCCAAGAGTGCTCGATTTGAATTTCATCACTAGCACCTGTCACTGTCTACCACCATTTGTATTTTTGGTACCCCCCCCTGCCAGTACCAAACTCTGGATGTCTACAGGAACATGACAACTGCTCTTAACTTATTCATTCTCCGAAAGGGGCAAACAATGTGAAATATACTGCCTAGGGTTTGCTGTACTGCAGGAACAGTTATGCCAAGATAGCACCTTCAGGTTTCTATCCTTTTAGGTTTCCAGGTTGCTCAGTGTCTTAGACAAGAAAGAAATAAAGCATCTGGAGGTGGGGTGGCAGCTTGTTTTTCTTCTGCCTTGGAAGAGGCCCAGGTAGAGGCTGGTTTATCCAACTTCTCTGAATATATTTTTGGAGCAGGAGTGAATTTCTGAGTTCACTTGGTGTACCACATAGCAGATCACCTAAGTGCCTTTCTGCAAAAGTTCTGTAATTTCCTCCTTGGCCTGATTTATAGGTTTCCAAGGTGGCTGATCCTGGGTGACTTCAATGTTTGGTTTGATGACAAGACCAACAAACGTGCCACAGTACAACTTAGCCTTTTCGATAACTTCAACTTCCTTCAGCCGGCTAACGTTTTCATCTTCAGATTTGATACTCATCCTCATTGGGCTGCTATAGCATCCCAGGGTGTGTCCTCAATAGTCGAAAATATGACTTACCAGGACCTTGGGAGTCATTACTGAACTGCAGTCTTAAAACAGGCTTTGTGCCATGTGAACGAAGGACTGCACTGGTCAACCACCTTCATATGGGAAGACCTTCAACAGATCCAGGAAACTACAAACCCATTAGTCTGACTCTTACTTGACAAGCCATGGAAAGAATTATCATGGAAATTATCAACAAGGACATAGGAGAACTCTAGACACTGGATCCATTCTAATCTGGCTTTGTCAAAGGAAGGTCATGCTTACTGAATCTAGACGACTTCTCTGAAAAAGTTACAAAAGTAATGGATGAAGGGAAAACTGTGCATACTGCCTACCTAGATATGGCTAAGGTATCTGATAAAATACCCCACTCAGTCACTGTCAACAAACTTACAGAACTCAGTATAAACTCATTTATAATATGCTGGATAGGTAACTGTCTCACTGACAAGACCCAGGAGGTTAGAATCAGTGAGGCCATCTCCACAAAGAGCCTGGTCACCAGTGCAGTACCCCAAGGCCCTGTGCTAGGCCTACTCTTCTTTGGTATCTACTTCTCAGATGCCAAAACTAATGTCAAAGGCCTTTGGCTAACCAAGTTTGCAGATGGTTGCAAACTGGCAGAAGTCACCTGAATCTCCCCAAGAAAAGAACACCCTTCAGGAAGTCTAATATAGACAAATGCTTGGTGCCAAAGCCATGGCTTAAAACTCAATACCAAAAAAGACATAGTACATTTCAGGAAGTCTATCACTCTGGGTAACTATGTCTTCAATAAAGCACCCTTAAATGTTGATTCACTGGTCAGGGATCTAGGAACTCATGCAGACAGTAATGTAGCCTTTGACCAACATGTGTCCAAGGATGTAAGAAAATCCTTCTACATTGCTCAATGTAAAATCAACAGCATGGCATCTTGGTCCAGAGAGGTCATCATGCCACTGTACTTCTCCCTCATCAGGCCCATCATAGACTACAATGCCACCTTCAGTATGTACCAGACCAGCCACATACAGCAAGTGGAATGTCCAAAGCTTCCTTGCAAAAAGAATGCATGGAGTAAATACAATGTCCTAAGCTGATTGCCTGAAAGCACTGTCTCTTTACTCGGCATCATACAGACTTCTGAGAGGTGATCTTTGCTTGGCATATAGGGCATCTCTGGTCCCTGTTTTGATGAATCTGTTGCAAATCTGCAAAATAAACAGCATCAGAACTATTAAATTAAAAGACCTAAATTTTGCTTGCAACCTAAACAGGACATGTTGGAGAGACAGATATGTTTCTCAGAGAATTCCCATTCTCTGGAACACTCTCCCCATCCACGTGAAGCATAATTCCACCCTATCACTACTGAAGCACAACTTTGACCAATGGATGAGTAATTAAAATTCACCCCTGGTCTGACTCCTATGTTTCTGATGGACAGAGGCAGTCAGTAAATCACCCCCTGAAAATCAAATATAAATTAATTTTTTGGGTCACATTTGGGTTGCATGGCTAGGCTTTAAGGGCTCTAGTGGTCATTAGCCAAGTATATACCTATGAAAATATGAACTCGCACTGGACCTGATATTCCAGTTTGGCCTTGAAACCAAGGACTCACTGGTTTAACCTGCTCCTAAGCATATTACAACCAGATCTATTTCAAGCTTGGCTTTTCTGAGTCTTTATCTCCTAATATTGAATGAGTCATTCCAGGATTTGAAGATAAACTGGAAGACTATGTTTTAGCTACCAGAGCTTCCTACCTTTCTTGTACTCATAATAACTTACAGGGGCACAAAACTGAAATTTGTATTGTGTGTCTGTGATTGTTTGTGATTCTTGATGACAAACTGACTCCAAAGAAGTATGTGCTAGTTGTTGTCAAGACATCTTACTTCTATCTGCATTTTGGGAACAATACATACAAGGGAGGAATGAAGTTTAAAAGGCAGCAGGACTTAAATGAGCTATGTAATGTTTGAGTGAGAAAGACTGGGTAGCTTACAAGTGATGTATAATGTTTGCAACTGGGAGTGTGCCAGTATGGTGTGTGATGGAAAATGCTTGTGACTAGGGTTGTGTCAGTGTGGTTTGTTTTCATTTACACAAATGCATGGTTGTCTATGTAGTAAGTGATGATTCATAAAGATGTTTCTTGTTTAAAAAAAGGCAAGAATTTAATAATTTATCTAATGCTGCTTAGGTTATATGATATGTAGTAATATATGTGAAGTATAATGTTTGTTATGTTAATACAGTTTGATTACTTTAATATGAATATAAATTTGCCTATGTCACAAGTGATAATTCAATAAAGGTGTGTGAAAAAGAAAAGACATCTTACTTCCACCTGGAGAACGTCATTCAGATCAAGCATCGTATTCCATTTTCAGGGTTTGCAGTGGTCGTTCAGGCATTGTTTATCACATTTCTGGACAACTGTAATACCCTCTATCCTTGGCTTACGGAAAGTGATGTTGCCTGGTTGCAGCAGGTGCGTGGTTCTGCTGCTAGATATCTGATCAGCATTTTTAGTCATATTACTCTAGTTTTGCGGGATCTACACTGGTTTCAAACTGTGGATACGTGTCTTTAAAATCTTGAACCTCACCTACTATGCCCTTCACAACTTTGGTCTTGCTTTTCTTAACGAACTGCTGAGACCCTGTATCCAATGGCCATCCCAGTTCATCTAGTGAGGTGTTGGTGATTGTTCTATGAGCAGACTGGAGACCTCTAACAGGATATATTCTCAATATCTTGCCCTGGTCTTGTGGAACCAGCTACCTTCCCTGATTTGGTCATGTGATTCTGAGTACTCCATTAGAAGATCCCTGAATTTTCACCTCTAAGGAAGAATCCTCCTAGACATAGCATGAGCACCTCAATTGCTTTTAAACATTTACGATTTCCATTTAATATTTTCTCCACATTTGACATGTTGTATATTTTTATGTAAAATGCCTAGAAGGGAAGAAGTTAATTATTCTTAACAAATAAATGGATAGATAAATAGACAGATTTATGGAGTGATTGATTTTTGTTTGTTAGCTCTGAAAGTTTGACTGGGCCATGCAAGACCCTTTTTCAGTGGAGGCCCAAGGAGAAAAGCTGTAACATAATAGAGAAAAAGTTAAATAATTGCAATAGCAGTCATTACAATGACAATATACTACATTTAAAAGTAAAAACAGACTGAGATATAGGAGAGTGACTAGCAATAGAAAGGAACAGAAGGTAGTAAAGCAATGTTTAAAGAAACATTTGGGAGGTTGAGATATCGAAATTATTCTAGCAACATGAATGAGTAAGAAACAAAGAGCTGATTGGTATAGCAAGTAGTTGAAAGATCAACTTTAAAAGTTAAAATAACTTGTGAAAGAGTGAATTACAGAGAAGGAGTTAATTTAATAATGTTGAGATACACAGGAGAGTCATTAGCCTGGTGGAGATGCACAGACTTTTAACATTTCTTTGAAGTTCTTGAAAGAAACCATTTGACGAACTGTGGTCTCTTTCCTACATGGAAAGTTATCATGTATTTGAAGATTACAGGAACAATAATTGCTAAACGAGAGCCCCAGCTACAGTCTCTGTACAGTTCAGGTTATGTTTTACCAAACAGGTGATGGTGGGTGGTAATAACTGCCTTCTATCCCTCTATCAGAGCCACTTGATTCCTCAGGGAAATCATGAAGACTAAAAAAAGTGAAGGTCAGTAGGAGCTAGTAGGGCAAACCCATCATCATTCATGAAAAAACACCGTTATCGTGAGTACACTCGCACAGGAGCATTGCATTCTTTGCAGTGATCACTGCAGCAACTGTTTTCAATACATACAGGAAAATTACCAAAGCAGTGTTAGAAGACAAAATATTAACTAGTATCTAGAATGGAACTGGCTCCCTTCTCTGTCTCGAGGGGTTTGGCTGCTCAGAGTAGCCCTTGCCAAAATCTGCTGTCTTCTGAGATTGTATAGCTTTCTTATAGTATCTGAAAAAAGTATGCCTGGATGACCTACTTTGTAAATGTTCTGAGCAAGAACAATTTTGAAAAAGGCTGCTGATTTAGCAGCTGCTCTGGCAGAACATGCTCTAATATGCCCCTGCAAAGTTTTCCCACACTCTTCATAACAAAACAAAATGCACTTTGCTCAATGGTTGAAATTTGCCTGAAGACTCACCACATCTGTTTAACTGGGACAAAGGACACAAGCAACCACTCTTGACTATTTAAAGTCTCTGGTTCTGGCACTATACCACCTGAGGTGTATGTGGATGTGACAGAAGGGCAAATGCCTCTATGTTCTATTTTCTGGCTTGAAAAAGAAGACCAGTTGAATGGTTTGGTTGAGGGAAATCTCTGAAACCATATTTAGCCTTAAAAAGGATTAGTTTTAAGGCCAAACCTGTAGCTATAGAACACTGAGAATGCATCCTTATACATAAATACTTACAATTCAGAGATTCTCCTAGCTGAGGTATTGGCCACAAAAATGAGCTGACATCTAGGATAAGCACTTGAGAGGAGAAGAAGCTGCTGGATCAAATGGCTCCAAGGTCAATTTTCATAGATTCATAGGATGATGGTAGGCTATTGGCCCAGAGGCTATTATAAACTTAGCCAAGAATTTTGTCCATGTTCCCACAAAGTCAGCAGCTGTTTCCCCCTGTCCAGCAGGGACACACGTGGGATCCCAGAGGTGTATTTTCTGGTTCCCATCCAGTTCTCCAGGTTCCTTTTAAAGAGGGCTAGAGAGGTACTCAACTTGACATGGAGAGGGAGTCAATTCCATGGATGGGGAAGTCTTTGAAACAGAAATCTATCCCGCTGACAAGTTCTATTAATGTCACAGACCAGGTTAAGGCAGTGCATGTAAGTTGTGCGAGTGGAGTTTGACTTTTGGCTATGCAGAAACTCCATCAACACTGGGTGTGAGATGGCCTTGTATGCCAGACACAGGTCACCTCTGAGCAGTCTGTACGAGACTAAGTAGAGGAAAGTTACAGTTGTGTACACTTACCATAAATGTAGATGTTTGAGTGTAGTCACTGTTGCAGTCATTACATTTGGGTAATCTGCTGGCAGCTTTCCCTCAGTCGACCTGATTAACAAAGTCTTGGGTCCTGCGTCGGTTGCTGTCCCTTCTTCCATGATGTCAGGTCGTCAGGGGTATAAAACATGCAGCCGACGCCATTACATCAGTTTTTCTTTCCCCAGATGTCAGGTGCCCTCCAAATGGGGAGCAAAATATGTATAAATAATTTAAAACACAAAAATATATACCTCCAAACAAAAGCAAATATATCAAAAAGGCTTTAAAGTTTAGTAAAATAAAGGAGAGGCATAGTAAGAAAAAAAAGCAGGGGGTTGGAGGGAGAGTAACCAGGACTGCAACAGTGAATACACTCGAACATCTACATTTATGGTAAATGTACACAACTGTACTATGTTCTTCGTGTTTCACTGTTGCAGTCATTATATTTGGGTAGACTCCCAAAGCTAAGGTTGGGAGGATGGAATTATACAGCATTAGGACTGGCTATAAGGCCCTGCAAAACAGCAGTGGTAAAGCCAGCTCTGGATTTAGAGAAAATTGGTAAATGATAGTGCTTTGTGAAAGCATGAACTGAACTCCAAGTAGCAGCTTCTAGAATATCCCTGGTAGGGACACCTGTGAGAAAGGCTGTAGAAGTAGATGCAGCCCTGGTGGAATAGGATCTGATCCCTGGGGGGATAGGTTTTCCATGGTGCTTATAGCAGAAATTAATACAATGGCTTGTCCATTTGGAAATGGTCTGTTTTGAAATAGCCTTTCCCTCTGCCCCTGCAGCAAATGCTATCAGCAGTTGTTCAGATTTTCTTCAAGATTTAGTCCTGTCCAAGTAAAATCTAAGTTGTCTGTGTACATCCAATGAATGCAGAATCCACTCTCCTTTGTTCTGTGGATTGGGAAAGAAAGTTGGCAAATGAATGGACTGATTGAGAGCCACACTGGATACCACCTTGGGCATGAAGGATGGGTTGGTCCTGAGTGGCACCCTGTCCGCATGAAAGATGATGAAAGACTCCATTGCCATAAGGGCCTGTAATTCAGAAATTCTAGCCAAAGTGATTGCTAAAAGGAAGGCTGTTTTCCAGGAAAGAAATTTTAAGTCTGCAGTAGCAGCTGGCTCGAAAGGAGGAAGAGTGAGTTTCTCCAATACAAAGTTAAGATCCCGGGCAGGGGTTGGAGCTCTCCTGGGTGGCCTTAAGTTTTTGGCCCCTCTGAGATACTGCTTGAGTAGAGGATGAGAGAAGAGGGGGATTCTGTGTTGTAGTGAGCTGAAATGGCTGAGGCATGGATTTTTATGGAAGAAAAAGATAGGCCCTTGTGAAGCATCTCAGTTAGGTATTGCAAAATCTGAGGTAAATTGGGCACTGATGTGCTCATCCCTTGAGATTGATTCCATACACAGAATCTTTTCCATTTGTCAGCATAAGATTTTCTAGTACTAGGTCTTCTCGCCTCCAAAATGACATCCATCACAGGTTTGCTGAGGGATGCTAAGGGGGAATTTAAGTGATTAGCCAAGCTGCAAGATTCAATGTTTGGAGCTGAGGGTGCAGAATTTGGTTGTTCTGCTGAGACAGTAAGGAAGGTGTCAGAGGCAGGTGCCATGGAGAAGTTTGTGACAGACTGTATAGGAGTGGGTACCAGTGCTGGCTAGGCCAGTCTGGAGCAAGCAAAATCATTTTTGGTTTGTCCTGTTTGACTTTTAGTAGAACTTTGGAGAGCAAAGGCAGAGGGGGAAAGGCATAGACTGATAGGTTTTCCCAGCTGAAGGACAGAGCATCCACTTTCCAGGATTACTTGTGAGGAATTCTTGTGCAAAATTTGTCCAACTGGTAGTTCTGGGGTGAGGCAAAGAGATCTATGTCTGGGCCCCCCCATTTGCGTGTCAACATGTTGAAAATCCGTGGTTCCAATTTCCATTCGTGTGGGTCCATGAGATTTCTGCTTAGTTCATCTGCCAAAATATTCTGCTTTCCTGGCAGGAATTGAGGTAGTAGTTGTACTTGATAGCTCAAGGCTGTGTTCCACAATACCATTGCTTGCATGCAGACGGGGTAGGAATGAGTACCCCCCCCTGCTTGTTTATGTACCACATAACTGTGGTGTTGTCCGTCTTTACCATTAGTTGCCCTGGATGAAGGTAGTCCTTGAAGGCTGTCAGTGCATTCTGTACAGCTAGCATTTCTTTTTGATTGATGTTAAGGTGCATTTGATTTGGGCTCCATTTGCCCTGAATGCACTTCCCTGCCAGATGAGCCCCCCCCCCCATGCATAGTCTGATGCGTTTGTAATTAGGGTTTGGGCGGCAGGCGGTGGTGTGAATGGCAGTCCCTTGTTTTGGTGGCAGGCTTTTGCCCACCATAGGAACTCTAGTTGCAGGCAAGGTATGATAGGAATCATTATTTCCAGGCAGTGACAATGTTGACTCCATAAACTTTTTAAGTACCACTGAAGTTTCCTCATATGCAGTCTTGCAAATGGAATTAGAAGAATGCAGGAGGCCATGAACCCCAATGCTTGCAGTATTTGTCTTCTAGATAATAGGGTTTTTGTGGCCACCTGTTTGAAGTAAATCACCAACTGAATTTGCTTTTCTGTTGTAAGGTAAGCCATCTGGGCAGTTGTATTCAAGCTTGCACTCAGGAATGTAATTTTTTGAGAGGGTACTAGTTGTGATTTCTTTTCTTTTATGGTGTACCCAAGACAAGTTAGAACCCTTTTTACAAACGCTAGATGTTTTAGAAGAATGGCCTTGTCTTCTGCCTCAATTAGACAATCGTCTAGGTATGGATATATTTGAATATTTCTTTGCCTGCAAAATTCAATCAGTGGAGCCAGGCACTTTGTAAAGACCTTGGGCACAGGAGATAAGCCAAAGGGCAGTGCAGAGAACTGATAATGCAAGTAACCTGCTTTGAAGTGGAGGTATCTTCTGCAAGATTCCCTGACTGGGATATGCAGGTAAGCCTCTTTTAGATCTAGAGTTGCCAACCAGGAATCTTTGCCTAACATAGAAAGTAACTGGTGAAGAGTCAGCAGCTTGAATTTTGGAATGTCCAGAAAGGTGTTTAGAGTAGACAGGTCCAGAACTGGACGCCATGATTTGTCTTTTCTGGGTACCAGGAAAAGTCTGGAATAGAAACCTTGTCCCTTTTTCTCTTCTGGTATTAGCTGAATAGCCCCCATGTTTAAGAGGGAAAGTACTTGTGTCTGAGCCTCTGCCCACTGATTTGGGGGCAGGTCTGGCCATCAGTTTGGAGTTGGCAACGTGTGGAAATGAAATCTGTATCCTTGGGATACTATATTTAAAACCCATTTGTCCTGGGTTATAAGTTGCCAGTTTTTTGCATGAAGTGCCAGTCCCCCCCCCCCAAAGGGGTTGCTAAAAGGTAAGTGCTTGGTAATTCTAAAGGAAAGTCATTGAGACTGCTTACCATAGGGAGGTGTCTTGTTATTTCCAGATTTGGAAGAGGAGGCATCCCATTGCTTAGTTCTGATAGTCCCTTGGGACTGAAACCTGGTGCCTTTGGAATGTATGGGTTTGACTTAAGTGGCTCTGGAAGGAACTGGAAAGGACCAGTTCTTAGTAGGCCAGTGCCTACTAAATCTTGGAGGTTGTACTTGTAAGAAATATTTCACAGTTTACATAGATTTAGCTTTATCTTCCATATTTTTTAGAACTTCTTCAGCCTTATTACCAAACAGACAGTCCTGGTGCAAAGAAGCATCCAACAATTTTGCTTTAACATGATCAGGCAGAGATTGCTCTTTGAGCCAAGCATGCCTTCTAAGTACAGACCCAGTTACAGCAGCCCTGCAAGAGGCCTCCAAAGAATCAAAACCACATTGCAAAGTATGTTTTCCAACTTGTTCAGCTGAATGCAATAAATTCTGTAAATCTTTATTTTCCACACAGTCAGAAATCAACATAATTTTCTGTTTAAGCAGTCCCATGATATGCTGCTGATATTTTAGCATATGGAATTGACAGTTTAAAGCCCTGATTGCCAAGGTTGCAGAAGTATAAACCTTTTTACCCCATCTATCCAGCGCCCTGGAATCTCTAACAGAAGGGGTAGGATTTTTAGCAGTAGAAGCCTTAATGCCCCTGGGGCCCTGAGAAATGGTTTCAGGATCCGAAACATGATTTCTGAAAAGGAATTTGTGGGAGTCAGGAACCCTGTATTATCTGTCTGGCTTACAAGGGGCCGGAGGCAGAGAATCAAGGGCCATACTGGATTCTGAAAACACATCAACAATGTCTAGAACAGGAGGTATAGCCAAAGGCCTATGCTGAGGAAGAAGAAGAAAATCCCTAAGCCTCTTTTTAGATTCAGAAAAATCCTGACTTTCCCAGTGGAAATGTTTCCTTAAGGTATGTAAAGTTTCCCCAAAAGAAAAATCCTCAGGGGGAGAAGCAGAAGGAATGGAATCCTCTGCATCAGAGTCCTCATAAGTAGGTACAGACAAATTCTGTTCATTAGAAGAGTCAGAAGAAATAGAGTCCTGTTCAGAAGATTCATAGTCAATTTCAGCCCTAGGCCTCCTAGAAGGGGAGGGGGGGGGGTTGACTACCCCTGATTAGAGTAATTAAATCTTCAGCCATTTTGATCATTTGTTTTTTAGGCATAGGGGCCTGCACATGTGGCCTTGGCATTGGTTTTTTTAGACATAGATCGAGAATTTGGCCTTAATATTGAAGATAGTGTCGGTTTAATATACAAATCTGTAGGCCTGAATACACTTTCAGAAGTCGGTGCCTGCACAGCGGCTCCGGACCCATCCAAGGTAGAGACATCCATGGGTTCCATAACTGAAGCATCTCGTGGCATACCGGACTCCGAATGGGTCTCAGTAGAGACCTGTGAATCAGAAGTAGCAGGTATCAGGGGCTGCAAAAGTGCCTCACTGAGTACAGGCAAACTGGTGACTGGCTTAGGAGAAGTGTCGTCAGCAGTTTTGGACCTCAACAGCCTGTCTCTGTCTTTTTCTTTGCATTTTTTCGGTATTCCAGTAGTCAGATTGCTAACCGACATCATTTCTGGATAATTAAACCGTGATCCGAAATATTTAGAAGCAAAAATGTACCGATGATGGATAGTGTGCTGATTAAATAAAGCACAAAACTGGCAACGAAGTACGTCATGGTCAGGGCCTAGGCAAGGAATACAGTACAAATGGAAATCCTTATGAGGTATTTGCTTCCCACAAGTAATACAATTATTAACTTTTACTGACATCAGTAAGGAGCAAGAAAAAGTTTCCCCAACGAGGTACTTAGCTTTTTAGTTGAAGACTTCGGTTCTGAAACCCGAAAATGAAAATTTCAGAAGTTGGCTGACCGGCACTTGTGAACTGCTTCTGCTTCGGGCACCGCGCAGCAAGAAAGACTGATGTAATGGCATCGGCTGCATGTATTATACCCCTGACGACCTGACATCATGGAAGAAGGGGCAGCAACCAACGCAGGACCCAAGACTTTGTTAATCAGGCCGACTGAGGGCAACCTGTCAGCAGATTACCCAAATGTAATGACTGCAATAGTGAAACATGAAAAACATCAAGGCTTTTATCCTATCTGTATAGATAGGTGTTTGAGACCCTGGATTTTCCTGGTCAAGAATCTCTGTGGTCTCTCCAGCTGCTGAATGTGCTTGGCAAGGTACATGCTGAAGTGGACAATGTACTTCATAATGGGTCTGATAAGGGAGGAGTACAAGGATGTTATGACCTCCTTGTTCCTGGATGAAATACCCTTACTTATGAGGTGGGCCATGTAGAAAGACTTCCATACAATGGAGGCAACATGGTGATCAAAAGTCAGATTGCTATCAACCTGGGTGCCTAAGCCCCTCACAACTGATTGTGTGCTTAGTACATTGTTATTAATGTGATAATCAGGGTGGACTCCATTTTCCCCAAAGGGGATAATGATGCATTTCTTGGCATTCAGTTTGAGAACATGCTTCTGGCACCAGTCATTAGTTTGGGTGAGGCCATCTTGGAGGATGTTCACATCATTAGAGGAATTTAAGACAATACCCAGCTTGCAGTCATCAGCAAACTTGGTCAGCCACAGACCACTGGTTTTGGCGTGCACTTCAGAAAAGTATATCCCAAACAGTAGAGGCCCCAAGACTGATTCTTGAAGTACTTTATGGGTCTACTAGTAGAGATGGCTTTACCAATTTTGACTGAGTAGGTTCTATTAGTGAGCCAGTTAGCTACCCATCTGGTAATATATGGGTTGATGCCTAGCTGGGAGAGTTTATCTATTATGCCAGCATGGAGAATAGTGTCAAAGGCTTTGGTTAGGTCAAGGTAGGTGGTGTGCACCGTCTTTCCCTCGTCCATGGCTTTGGTGACTGTTTCAAAGAAGTTGACCAAGTTTAACAGGCATGATCTCCCTTTGACAAAACCAAATTGTGTGGGGTCAAGCATTTGGAGACTGCCAATGTCCTTGTTTATAAGGTCCATTATAATGTGTTCCATGGACTTGCAGATCAGGCTAGTTAGGCTGATGGGCCTATAACTGCCTGGGTCAGTGGACACTCCACCTTTGTGCAGAGGGATCACAGTTGCTGTCTTCCATTTGGCTGGGACAAAGCCAGTGCTCAGCCAGTGCTCAGGCTTTGGTTGAATTGGGTGCCAAATGGAGCTGACAGCTCATGCCTGAGTTCATGTAGGATACAGCCAGGGATGTTGTCGGGTCCCATGCAGACTGTACTTTTTGCCTTTGAGAGGGCATTAAACACCTGCTCCCTGGTGATGAGGGGAAGGGAGGGGGGCAGGTGCTGGGGATGTCCTGATTTACTGATGGAGGACAGGGGGGTGAAGTTTTCATTGAACCTGTCTGCCAGCAGGTTGGCTATATCTACGGTGTTTGTGTATATGGTGTTAATGACCACCAGTTCAGAGCAGATTTGGGTGTTACCTTTCAGTCTGCGGACGTATGTGAAGAAGGCCTTGTGATTGTCCTTAGTGGCCAATTTGGACTCAAAGTTAGCCTTAGAGGATTTCACCAGTGACCTTATTTGTTTGTTCAGACAAAGGAGAGATTGCTTTTAACTTGGCACCTGCTCCTTCTTGGTCATGGACAGCAATTTTCTTTTACTTTTATTATAGAGTTTGTTTATTGCTGCTGTCCCCCAGACAGGTTTACCCGTCCTTGAGGAAGATGATTTGGTCCTGTCAGGTATTGCTGAGTCCGTACAGCTTTATAAGTGCTAATATAGTTTTTTTGATGTAGGCTTGGACATTAGTGCTAGTTCCAACTGAAGGGACGGTGTCTGAGAAGCTACTTATACCTGCTTTCAGGAGATTGTAGTCAGCTTTAGAAAGTTTGTTTGACCTTGACAAGGGGGAAATAAACACCTCTATCATGTTTCAGACCTGGACCCCTGTCAACTACAGTCCACTGCATTAACCCACTACACCATACAGATCTTCTTTCAAAGAAAAACAAGTAAAATCACAAGCTAGACGAATAGCCCCCTTTCATTAATGGATATTCAGGAATCCCTTAAGGAACTCTTTTACCAGCAAATCATTTGCCAGGGGCAGATAAAGAGCCAGACATGCCAAGAGGGCCAACATGTGTATCTTAACTGGGAAACAATACAGGTCTGATGCAAAAGGGTCTGACAGGTAAAGAACGAACAGTGACAGTGCTGCTTTGCTGGGGTTCTATCATCATCTCTTAAAGTTTCTCAGGTAGCAAAGGAGGTTGGGGTGTGCATAACAGAAAGGTTCATTCCATGAGGAACAGAAGACATCCAGCACATATGTTTTCCTTAATGAGCATCTTTTACAGACCTTTCTGAGCTGGGAGCTGTGCCTGGAGCAAACAGGTCGGTCTCTGGTACCCTGTGTGGTTTTGCTAGCCTTTTGAAGGTGGCTCTATTCAGATGCTGCTTGTGGCTGCTGTCAGTTTTCTGCTGATGGTAGCTGCTGTGCTGTTGAATTCTGTGTGTATGTATGATACCCTGAGACTACTGATAATGATTTTGACTCTCAAGCATGAATCACTACTTTGCAAAGCGCTACAAATATATACACACCCATAATTTTGTACATACTACATAACTGCAATATTGTCTATGGTCAGTAAGACTTCTGCTTTCCAGTGTACCTTTAAGGCTTGGAAAACCAGTATTACACCAACATTTCCTTGACTTAGATGGGTAGTGTCATCTGTGGATCCTGAAGGAGTTATTGTATGACCACCCCAACTGATGCATCTGTAATCAGGTTCCGACAGTGTCAGGTTGAAAAAGTGTCACCCCACATTTAGGTTCATAGGTTCATAGGTAAGTACTAGGCTATCTGCCCGAGGGCATCTATAAGCCTAGCCAGAATGTGTTGGCTTTCGCCGCCCCTTAGATTAGTTCCCAGTGCCTCGGTCCAGCAGAGCCATTAGTTCCCTGTGCCTCTGTCCAGCATAGCCACTGCAGTGATCCCCGGGGTAAATTTTCTGTTTCCCATCCACTCGTCAAGGTTTCTTTTGAAGAGTGTTAGTGAGGGGCTCTGCCTAATGTATATTGGAATCCTGTTCCAAAGCATGGGAAATCTCTGGGATGGGAATCTATCCCTCCAGCACATCCTATTTATCGGTGTGGTGAGGTTTAGATCCCTAGAGCGTGTGGCTCTTGGGGATTTGTTTTTTTTTTTTTAGGTGGAACATGTCCATCAATTCTGGGTTAAACATGGCCTTGTATGTCAGGCACACATCGCCTCTGAGTAGGCAGTATGCAACCGAGTACAGCTGGAGTTTCTTCAGTCGGGCTGCATAGGGCATATGTTTGAGGCCGGTAATCCTCTTGGTGAGGTACTTCTGTGGTCTTCCCAGCTGTTGCAGGTGTCTTGAAAGGTACATCCCAAATGGGGCGTTGTACTCTATGATGGGTCTGATGAGTGATGAGTAGAGGGGCACAATAACCTCTTTTGTTCTAGATGCAAACCCTTTTGTGAGGGTTTAACCTGATGTAGGAGATTCAAAAGATCATTCCTTTTATATACATGTGAGAATAGATAGCTATATCTCCAGGGAGAGTGAATGCCACTCCCACTTGGTCTCCAGATCCTAATGGATTTTCTGCATATGGATCTGACAGGACACCATAAGGATGGTGAATGCCATAAATCCCAGTATTCTAAGGAACTCCTCTGACATTGTGGATTTCCTCTGTGATTGGTATAGAAAAAAAATCTCATACAAATGTCACATTTTCTGATCACCAGAAGACCCTCAGTAACAAAAGGTTTGGGTGGCTCTGAGAAAGAACTGGGATATACTGGGTATCGGGCTGGAATCAAGGAGATGTGAGGAGAACACCAAGTTCTGTAAGCAGCTGAGGGTAAAATGGGGCTTCCTCTACAGCTATTTCTCAGACTGAGCTTGCAGTAAGCAGTCATCCAGTTATGGCTAGGCATGGATGCCCTTGCTTCTTAGGACTGTTATCACAGCCATGTATTTTGTGAACATTTTTGGAGCAGTAGAGAGCCCAAAAGACAAGGATATAAACTAGAAGTTGGTCTCTCCTGCGCTCAGAATGAGGAAAGTTTTTTTACAAAGACTAAAGTGCTAATCTTTTGTAAACTGGAGGTCATTTGTTTCGTGGACAACTAATAACATTTTTTTGTTTACTGAACTGTTTTTTTTTTTTTTTGGGGGGGGGGGGTGATTTTAATATGGTTACCTAGCTACATCCTTGCAATGTTACAAGGCTGGACATACCAAAGTTTGGAATAAAGCCATGTGATTATCAAGGGAAATCAGAACGAGATGAATACATCTTCCTTTTATACTTGTCCATGGCCTTTGATTTTTTGCTCAGACAGAAAGGTTGGAAAATTCCATGGTTTCTGGAACCTTTGCTGCTGAGGCATAAACGAATCTGCCTTAGGATGATTTTCCCACAAATTAATCATGTCACATCTTTACTGACCTGACAAAGGCTTCTAACTCTGTCCAGCATCCCAAACTCCTACAAAAGCTTACTTGATACAACCCCCCCCCCCCCCCGCAAAAAAAAAAACACTATCCTGGCTTGATAGCTGTCTAAGGGGATGCTCCTTCAAACATGGAATCAGAATCTCTATCACTTGGAATACGTTAGCCTGGAGCACAGTGGCTCAGTGTTAAGACTTCTGTCTCAAAGCTACTTGGCCACTGTTCACTTCTGACATCTAGTCATTGTCTGTGTGGAATTTCTATTTTTTCTTTCCATCTATCTGGGTTTCATTCAAGTTTCCTGCCGCCTTTGATGGTTGACTCTTGATTGGCAGAAGTAAAATCCACATGAAATATACTATATACTTGTGAGCACATACAAATATATATACATGTGTGTGTGCATGTGTATATATGTTTTGGCATTACTACATGTTGTACACTCATTTCTTTTTACACTAAGAACTTGGCTATCTGGACATCTTTGATTTTACCCACCAACATCAGCAACACTATTTAAACAACTCAGACATATTCATGCAAGGTTTGTTTCCAGTATGCCTTCCGCTAAATGTAAAAAAAAACAAAACAAAAAAAAACAAAGCCATGATTTTTGTACAGCCAGAGGTCCTTCTGTGGTATCAGGCAGTGGTCAGTCACACTTCAAATGGATTGGCAACTCAACTCATTCGACCAGTATACGTACCTGGGTTTTTGGCTTGACCAGCAAGTGACCCATGCCCCACACATCAAGGCAGTCTCTTATAAACTTACAGCTATCTCACCAATTCATTTTATTAACTCTTCAGAAAAAAAAAACACTATTGCAAAAGGTGTACTTTATCTTTGCTTTGGAATGTGTCCTCCCACTGTTAACAGCTGAATTCACCACTAACTGTAACAAGCCACAAGTTTTATTAAACAAGGTCTGCAGAAGATTTATGGCCTAATCACCCTGTCTGGGATATCACTATATCACTCAAAGCTAAACTACTGTCTTTTCCTAGGTAGCTAGCACTGCCAGCTGTTCTTTAATACACACACATTTTCCTAAACTAGTACCCCACCATTGGCTCCATACCCAGGATATAATCTTTCAGCTGTAGCACCCTGCTCATCAAATTCTAAAACTTTTAACCACCTAACCCATTTCTTCTCCCTAAATGCTGCATCAAAGCCTTGGATTCTTGGGCTCTAAAGCCTGAAACTCTCTTCTGTTAACAATCATGGCATTACCAGTTTTATCAGTTTAAAGCCAGATTATTCAGTCACTGTCCCTGAATACTGTGAGTTGCTATGTGAGTATATGATCCAATTTTCTAAACAAATATAATTTAGCAATACACTGTGCCATGTGTTAAGTATAGTCAAAGAACATCCACACACTGTCTGTAACTCCCATTACTACTTGGAATTGTTTTCACGAGTACCTTCCACGTACCACGTACATGAATGTTATCATTGAGCTATGCATCACTTACTGTATTCTGCTCTGTTTTTTCTGTAGCATTTAATGCCGAAACAAAAATACACATCTGATGCTCTCTATTCATTGTATAACTCTATTTCAAAAGCAATAAGGTTATTGCTGAAAAAACGTTACTGGGTTCATTCTACCTGCCTCAAATAAATAAGAACATAAAAATGGAGGGCAGGTTAGTTATGGTGATATGCCTTCTTGGTACAAAGGGACTGCTATGTTTGGTTATTCTTAGGCCAGGAAAACAGCATCAGTGAGGATAGGATCCATAAAGGAATGACCCTAAATTCAAGGTCAGCCTGCCTTGGGTAAGTAGTGATTGATTCTTCAATGAAAGGTAAAAATATGACCGACATGAGAAAAAGGTGTCAATGATGGCAAAGGTAATGGTCATGACAAAGATAACTTCCCAGTCCTTAAGGCCTTCCTGAAGGGGTGAGCTGGGGTGCTACCACAGTGAAGTCAGTGTAAGATTCATTATTATCTTATTAAGTTATCAATCAACGTGTATTTAAGGTAGTAAGGAAATCATTCTATGTTGTACATCTTGTAAGCAAGGCCATAGCAGTTAGGTCCAAGGGAGTCATCATTCCACTGTATTCTTCCTCATCAGACTCTTCATTCACAACATCCCCTTTAGTATGTACATGACCAGGCACATGAAATAACTGGAATGTCCACAGAGGTTCCTCACAAAAAGAACACAGAACATAAACAGCATGTCCTGTGCACATCACCCCAAAGCCCTATCTTTATACTCTTATTTTCTTGTTGAGGTTTGATCTATGCCTGGCATACAACTCATCCCTAGATCCCAATCGGATGGACCTTTTGCATATCAGCAAACCAAATAGCTTCAGAATTACTCAAATAAGGGATTTAAACTTTGCTTGTGACATAAGTAGGACATGTTGGAGGGATGATGCATCTATCTCCAAGTATTCCCCTTCTCTGTAACAGGCTTCTCATTCATGTGGCAAAAAGGCCTAAGTCTATTCAAGAGAAATCCGGAGCAGTGGATGGGAAATCAGAAATACTCCCTGGATCTAGCACTAATGTCTATAATGGACAGAGGCAGCCTGTAAAATTTGCCCAGGCTTACATACACCTGGTAAAATAACATCTATTTGCAAGGCATATTTGGGATGCTTGGCTAGGCTTATAAAGGATTCAGTAGTTGTTCGCCTAGCATACACTATGAACATATGAACCTATGTTAATATTTTTTGAAAAGAGGATATTCAGAATCCTCAGACCCTATGATAACTAAGAACTCTGAGGATGGGAAAAAAGACTATTGCTTGATTAACAGCTGCACAACACTTTCTCTAAGAAACAGCATGAGCATAAAAGGATCTACTGGCAGCCAGCAGAAACAGTGGCTAGCACAAAAGTGTTAAAGAGGGCAGCATGTACCAAAACTGTTATGTCACTTGGGGTGGAAGCTGACCTGAGCAAGCTCCTGTGATTATAATGACTTAATGAAGACTGTTTCCCTGCACTGTTTCAGCCATGTACCACCACACAATTACTCATAGCTTTGCATATTAATGGAGGTTAAGGAGACCCAAGAGAAGGAGTAATGAGATGAAAGAAGAATGCCATGAGCCTTGCCAGTGAGTGACTTATCCATGCAGGAAACGGGAGGACAACCAGCAAGACTTTGATTCAAGCCTGATGCAAAGCACTGTGGAACCTGCTTCATGTATGTTACTTATCAAGGCTAGCCAAGCAAGGCTGCTGACAGAAAGAGAGACAGACAGACAGAGAGGAGGAGAGAAAATGCAGACAGCAATGCCAGGATTTGCTCTTCCACTTGATATCCAGAGTAACCAACAACTGAACTGGTGGACAGTTCCACAATGCAATTCAAACTAAGGGAGATACTGGAGACAAGTGCAGCCAAAATAAACCTGCAACAGATCCAGGCCCCAAAAACGTAGTTTTGATCTCTGAATTGCTTAGTATGTCTCTGAAAGACTCAGGCACATGCAGAAGTGATAACACCTAAATGGTAAAAGATGGAGAATATGAGTTTCCTATGACTCCAGTGCTTGACAGGTAGATTTAACTAATAGCAATAGCAATCTCAAAAATTCGCTTTGGAACAAGACTACACAGATAACAACTACAGTGATATTGTAACAGTAGGAATTCCTGAATGGCCTTTGCTCCTTTTGCATTTAATCTGGGCACTTTTCTATAACAGACCACTTAGAAAGAAGTGAAAGGACTAAGCAAACAGAATGAAATAAGGACTGATGTTAGTACATATTCTCAAATAGGAATACCTACATAGGTTCATAGATATATACTAGACTAACAACTAATAGGACCTCTATAAGCCCAGATGTGCAACCCAAATGAGACCCACAAGTTTTATGTTTTAGACATTTAGATAGGGGTAATTTTTGCTGATGACATGATTTACTGTCTGCCTGTGTCCATTGGAGACATAGGTGCAAGACCAGGGGTGAATTTCTGATTTCCCATCCCTTGGTCCACGTTACACTTAAACAGATTTAAGAAGGGACTTTGTTTCACATGGATGGAGAATGCATTCTGGACAATGGGAATTCTCTGACATACGTATCTGTCTCTCCAACATGTCCTACTTATGTCACAAGCACAATTTAGGTTTTGGGATCTAGTAGTTTGGATGCTGTTTGTTTTGGAGATGTGCAAAAGGTTCATCAGAGTGGGGTCGTGGATGCCATGTAAGCTAGGCATAGATCACCTCTCAGTAGTCTGTAGGAGACTGAGTACAGAGACAGGGCTTTCAGACAATCTGCACAGGACATTGTACTTACACCCTGTATTCTGTTTGTAAGGAATCACTGCAGACATGCCAGTTGCTCTATGTGCTCAGTCATATACTGAAGGGGGCACTACTTCCATGGACCTAGATGCTATGCCCTTCCTTTTAAGTTGAGCAACACAGAATGATTTTCTTACTATCTTGGCCACATGTTGGTTTTTTTAGGTTGGGCTACTATCTACATGAGTTCCCAGATCTCTGACTAGTGAGTCAACTCTTAGAGGTGTTTTATCGAGGAAGTGGTTTCAAGGGGTGGCTAGCCTCCCAAAAGATACTAAAATGCATTTCTTTGCACTGAGTTTAAAGCCATGGTTTTGGCACCAGTCATTTATTTGTGTCTGACCTTTCTGTATGGTGTTTGTGTCTTGAGGGGATTATATGACTGCTCCCAGTTTGCAATCATCAGCAAATTTAGTTAACCGGAGGCCTTTGACTTCTGAGAAGTGGATGCCAAAGAGAAGTGGGCCTAGAATGAGCCCTGAGGGGCTCCACAGGTGTCTGGCCTCTTTGACGATGTGGTCTCACTGATCCTAATCTCCTGAGTCCTTTTGTGAGCCAGTGTAGTATATAGGGATTTATGCCTAATTCCATAAGTTTGTTAACAATGCCTGAGTGCAGTATTGTATCAAATGCCTTAGCCAGATTAAGGTAAGCAGGATCCACCATTTTACCCTTATCCATTGACAGGGTGACTTTTTCAAAGAAGTCCACCAGGCTCAGTAGGCATGGCCTATCTTTGATAAAGGTAAACTGGGATGGATCCAATATTTGGAGGTCTCCAGTGTTTTTGTTGCTTATTTACATGATAATTCTTTCCATGGTTTTGTGAAAAAAGACTAGTCAGACTAATGGTCTGTAGTTTCTAGGATCTATAATACAAATGGCTCACAATATGGCTCCAAAAATAAACAAACTTTATTATATGTCACAACCGGTAAGCACTTTCGTTCCAAATGAACTTCATCAGACCTGGTTGCTAAAACAAACCAACACCAAATAAATACTTAATAAAATCACCTGACCAATTGCATCTATGTTTTAACCCTTTCCTATTCAAAACTACTGTAAAATTTCTCTACCATTAATTCCTGGATAAACACATGCATTTAACTTAACCTGCCAACAATATTCTTTCCAGTTTAAATCCTCTTCATTATCCCACCTAGAAAGGAAATTTTTAACTTGATCTATTACTGAAAAGTTATAAATCACTTTTCCGTTAGGATGGCATAAAGAAGCACACTTGGCCAAAGCATTAGTAGGCTCTTTTCCTTCTACTGCGCTTAAATGCTCATAAATTCTAAAATAAAATCCACCGCTAGTTCTTCCTATATAAAATGCAGAACAAAGCTCACACAGAGCTATATAGACTACATGTTTAGACCTGCAATTAATGGTTGTCTTTTGCTAGGGGGTCTTAACCTCGAAATTAGCTGTATTGGACTTAATTAGCCCTCTTACCTACTTGTTTAATTTAATGAGAGTACTTATCTTTATGGGAGCTACACTTCCTGATTTTTGCCATGTTTTTTTTTTCTTTTGTTGCATAGCCTGGTTAATTTGGGATGGCACAAGAGACATTTGTTTTTGGAGTTAGTTTTGGGTTTACTTCTGGTAGGAACAAAACAAAAGCTATTGACGTGGTTGCACAGGGTTTCTGTGAATAATTCTGCATTGGCTGCTGTGTTCTGTGGGTTTGGAGGGGCACTGAATTTTGACAAACTATCACTTAATAAAAGGTAGTTTGTCTTTGAATAGTTCCTAACTGTTAGTAGAATTACTGGGGTTACTGAGCTGATTTTGATTTTGAAGGCGACAGCTTTATGGGCAGACCTTACTAGAGAGAACGTGACATTCTCTGGTGCACCATTCTCCCATATTTATGAGCATGAGGTGCAGTATGTTGGGGCTTTGAGTGAGCATATGTATTAACTGGTCAATGGTGTTCATATTTATGAAGTCCAGGAATCTCTGTGCCTGCAGAGCTGAGGCCATGTAGGATTCCCAATCTATAAAGGGGTAATTAAAGTACCACATGAGTAAGGTGTTTGGTTGGATAATAATCTCCAGTAGCTCTAAGTATGCTCTGTGTGTTTCCTGGGAAATGGAGGGTGACCTTTAACTGGCTAGGATATGATACAGGATTTTATCTATGTTGATCTGCACGTGGAGAAACTCCTGCATGTCATCCTGCTTAACCAGCTTTCAGGTATGCTTGTTATCGATGTATATTGATGGACATCCACCTTTAGCCCCTGCCTGTTCAGCTACTGCTATAAAAGTGTGGCAGGTACTGAAACCTTGGACTGCCAGGGTAATTTCTGCAGCTTTAAACCATGTCTCGGTAACTGCACAGATGTCTATATTCTCAAGTGTGAGGAGGGCTTGAAGGGAGTACAGTTTTTTGTTTAGGCTCCTGACATTGAGCAGTAACACCTTGAGGTTCACTTGAGTTGATTTTACTATGTCAATAGATTTGTCAATTTGGCATTGTCTAAAAATGACTTTATAGGGGTGGATAAAAATTTAGCCCGTATTTGAAAGCCTAGAGGGGACAACGTGGTCTGTTAACTATGTCCTCCCATGCTGATAAATATTGGATCCCCTTAGAATGAAACCAGCAACTCAGCCATATGTTAAAATCAATCATCTTTGTTTGTATTGTGGCATAATCCTCAGTAATGGTAATATGCTGCTCAATGCTAGGTTTACACCAGCCTGAGACACACTGTCCAAGAGCTCCACAATATCTCTCATCATATTTGCCCAGGGAGGTATGTCTCAGATCATTTATATCTACATGGATTATAATGGAATCATACTGGTAGCTGTGGTCTAATAACTTAAGTGCAGGTGTAATTTAAAAATCATGGCTGCAGATAGGCAACTAACCACCATCTTCTTCTTGTTCATCCTAGACAGAGGGGAATCAGTGTGTCTTACAATGGAGGTCCCTATGTATGACTAGTGTCCTGGAAAGTGTGCTTGTGTGGCTGTATGTGTGGTGTTAGCTATTGTTTTTGTTGAGTGCTTCTGGATTTGCTGAGGATAGCTGAAGATATGATCTGCAATGGGTTATCTAGGAGGTCTTTTTTGTTTAGGAAGATTGCATTTAGATGCCTCAGCATATGTAGGTGGTGTGTGCGTCTGTGTGTGTGTGTGTGTGTGTGTGTGTGTGTGTGTGTGTGTGTGTGTGTGTGTGTGTGTGTGTGTGTGTGTGTGTGTGTTGTGTGGTGGATGTTCTGTACATAGTTTTGAAATCCTAATGTGTGCTTGTATGCATGAGTTTAGCATCCAGTGATACTGTGTATGTACACATTTCACATACTATATCTGTTACTATAAGGATTAAATGGTTGAGTAAACATGAGAAAACTGCTAGATTCTTTCAAGATACCCATAACCACCAAGATGGCTGCAGAGAAGTATGGCCCTCTTTAAGAGAAATCTTGATGAGTGGATGGGCAATAGGAAGTTCATACCGGGGATCACTTCAGTGGCCTTGCTTGACAGGGACAGTGGGAACTAACTTTGGGCGGCATGATGTCAGTGAATCTTTTTGGGCTATGCTTGTATGGGCTCCTGGGCCGTTAGCCTAGTACACACCTATGAACCTATCCGTGTTGTATGGCGCTTTAATAGATGAGCTACAAGGGGGTGGTGTACTGGGGCTTACAGAAGGCTATTAAGAGTACTTTACTGAAGAAGAATAGGCTACTAAATACAAACTTATACTACACTGAATGGTAGTGCCACTGAACGTATGAACTAGCCACTCTAGCTACAAACAGTCTAACAGCAGCAACAGTGATAGGAAAAACACTTTTTTTCAGTAAAAGCATCAGTGGTGTGCAAATGTACAGCAGGGAAACAGCAACATTTGCTTAAAATCAGTTATACAAGTGCAATTCATCAGTCCAAATTATTTAGTTTTGCCTGGATGGCACTCGATGCAAGTAAAGCACTTCTAGAATGCAGGCTAAGCCAAGCTTTGCTGAGCTCTGTGGAAATGAGCACAGAGCCATGCAAACCAAAATATCACAATCCATAACAAACTAATGCATGGGTTTAATTTCAAGCAGTTTTTGTTTCTTTCTCATTTTTTTAAATGAACCAACAGATGCATGACATCCTCAGTGATGGGATTTATGAAAAGTCGCAGAAGAGAACAAAAGACAGATTCCCATATTCTTTACCTATCACTGAAGGCTTCTTGAAATAACATTAAGGGGTAATCCTTAACCTGGGGAAGTAGAAGTCTATGATTTTCTGAAAACATTTTGGGTGATCCCACAACGTAACACATTCAGAGTTACTGCTTATTCTTAATATTTTTAGCCTCTGTAGTAAAACGGATATTGTCTGTACGCAGCAATATACCAGTTTTATGTATTCAGCATTTACATCACTTCCATTACTGACCGTATTCATTCATTTTAATTGTTAGAGGCATATCTGACACTACAGTGAAGTACTGTTTATAGTCCATATTTAAACAAAAGTTCTGAAATATTTTTATGCAGTACATGTTTTAAAATTTGGCCAGAGATAAATCAGACAAAATTATAGTAAACATGAGTGCAGAGCACTTTAAAATCACAGACATCTGTGCAACAGGAAATAATTTTGTCTGAAAGATAGAAACAAATCTCACAAACTCTTTTAACATCAGCTGTTGGTACTCAAATAATGCTTTGCTTACATGACGTGTAGTATGCACAATAATATGTCTGTAATATTTTTCGATGTATACTTCCAGAGTAAGGATTCCCATTAAAAAAACAAAACAAAAAAAAAACTGTAGACAGAAAGAAGTACTGGCACAACATGACACTCTTTTCAATAGTTTTCAGGTGAATTACCTTAGTCAAACTGACCAGATAAAAGCTCAGAAGGGATCAATGCCTTTCTCAGATATATATTAAATGCTACTAAGTGGTACAAAATGTTGACTGCTATATGTGATATCCTTGTTTTAGATTAGTGTTTGGAGTTATCAAAGTATGGTGAGAGGAAGGCTTGTGGTAGTTCATGACTTTGCTACTGCAGTTATGCTGAAGCCAAATACCTACATTTTTGAAATGCATGCAAAAGAGCGAAGCAAGTGTTTTATCTGGGACTAAAACACATTCTACAGTACTGTTACTACTCTAATGACAAATGTGGTACTGATGTGCATAGAATCTACAGACAGGCTGGCTAGTCTGGGAGAACATTTCACAACTGACTGACTATTAAGTATTTATTAAAAATAACAAGTGGAGACCAAAACTTAGGTTAAGAAAAAGAAGGCTGTTTTTATAGGGGACTCGATCTGAAAAAAAACAGCATATTCCTCCATTCAACTCTTGGAGGTACAAACTAATCCAGGTAACAAGACATAATGAGATTTATCCAACTAGTATAGGAATGTACGAGAACAGAGAATACTAGATACAAAGGACTGGAAGGATGAAGAGAGCTTGAGGTAAGTTCTCTCTAGAGTCAGCAGTGACAATACTACTGTGTGATTCGTAATGAAGATGAAAGCAAACTGATATATATTTAGAAACAAAGTACATGGCTGCAGGAATACAGATTACACCATGTTGGAAGAACTGTGAATTAGAATGGGACAAAAGAAATAGGCAAGTTACAATTATTCAAATCATATAGCAGCACAAACATTGAATGGGGCTGAAAGCACAGTAAGGAGGAAGAGATCAACATGGTTAAGCAGAAAAATAAAATGGGAATTCAAAGCAAAGGAAAAGGGTTACCAAAAAGGATGTGCAAGGAATGCAGATGGGAGTACTAAGATACCAGACAGAGGACACGGGAGGTAAGAAAGGCCAAGATAAAGCAAAAGAGGGAATTAGCAATAGGAATATGAAAGAAAGAAGGCATTCCTTAGGTACATATGTAAAAATGAAAGTGGAAAGAGCTTTAGGGACTCTAAACAGATGCTGTGGAGTACAGTGAGGATGATGCATGGTAAGTCAGAACTGATGATGTATTTTACTTGTAAGACGAAAGCGCTAAACCTGTTTGACTTTTTACAACAGCAGTTTGTTTTTAAACTTTTTAAAGCTGTAAGACAATAAACACTTTGTGGATACAAGTTCTGGTCCCTTGAAGCACCTGGTTTATTTTATTTCTGGATTACCTACTGGGTTTGCTACCTTCCTGTCTTTTACAAGCTACAGTAAAAAGCCAAACACACAAGATGTCTTGAATACTCACTCCATCATTATCATCTTCCTCGTCTTCACATTGAACCTCTGCTGCAGCAGGGTTTCCTACAATCTTCAAGTCTCCAATCACACCCTGGGGGAAGGAAAAGACATTTGTTATAATGTCACACTTTGGCCAGTATATAACCTGATTTAACATGAAATAGAGAATGCATTTTCCAAAACATGTTTTAGATATAGCAAGAACCAAAAACTTACAACAGAGCAATTCAGTCTGTATAATGCATAAACTGGGCAATTACTAGATACTGCATTTTAAAACTATCCCTAGCTGGCACATTCTTTCCATTTTAATGTAAGCAAAAATGTGTTAACTTCCCAAAAATGGATCTATTACTTGTGACAGTCCTCTGTCCAAGCAGTGGTTCATGTCCCTGCCAAAGTAGCTGACACACACACTCTTTGAGGTTTGATTTATATACAAACATACACACACTCATGGGAAAGGCTGGCACAGGTTTACTAGCTATGTCTCCTTCTTCCCAGGCTATAAGGTAGTTTCCACTGACGCCAATCACTCTTATAAGCTACTTTTAAGGCCCTTACAATCGGTATACAATCCTACTGTGTAATGTTATTAATCCAAATGGTAGTCTGACCAAGAGCAAGGCTATTTAGAAGTGGCCTGTACAGTGTCACCAAACAGATATGCAAGTATTCTCAGAGCTTAAATATGTCTCACAATTATATCAGCCTCAAAGACAGGTTTAAATATATTTAATAATAAATAAAAGAAGAAGACAATACTCAGTAAGTAATCAGTTACATCAGAGTTCAAAAGCACAGTAAATATTTAAAACAACATTGCAGGACAGTCTCAAATAAATAAAGAAATCATATAAGCTATACTTTACTATACTCCTATCTGAATCTAAAAGAGGTACTCTGCCCCAAAAATGTACTTACTACAAGGCAAGTGCAGATGTTGTGATAATTGCTAAGTCAAAGACAAAATACAAAATGCACAGTCTCTCTCTGAGAGAGTTCTTAAATTAATAAATCAAATATTGCTGCTGGGATACATGCAGCATGACATCACTTGTTGTCACCTGACTCCAGTTCCCAGGCTAAACCCCCATAGTAGCATTTGCCATCTCCTTGTGCAAAATACATATCTCACAGATGTTTGCAGATCCTGGTAGTCATACAACAATAAAACACTTCTACACCTCAGACACTGTAATTACCTTTCTTTCAATACAATACAAAAAACTTCCAGCTCTAGACATCATGTCTTCTGTTGCACTGAAACTGAAAAATAACTTTTATACCACAATCGTAAAACAATTTAAATTCAACTTATTTTCTTGATTTTTTAAAAGTTAACCCTCTGTGTTCCAGTTTCCATTAAACATATACATCTAAACAGCTACAATAGTGCAGGTATATTCCTGTTCTATTCCAATAGGGCATGCTGTGGTTACATTTTAGCTCAGTACTTTACACATATTTCTGAACAAATCATATCTGTATTCACAAATGACACAGAATTATTTACAAAATTCCAGATAGCTGGGCTGGCAGTATTTGCCTATGTCACCCCCCCCCCCAAAAAAAAAAATTCAAGATAGTTTTTCAAGTGTCCCTTGAGAAACTTTGCTTGAGAAGGTTGGCTATCTGTGAATATCTCACCCCATTCCCTGTCTTGAGAGCCCATCTGTATTGGCATTGTTAACCCATTGCAGTGCTGCACTGTTATATCACATGCCTGCAACCCTAGGCTCCACCTTAGTAACTTGGCATTTTGCTGGCTGGCTCGATGTAGCCATGTTAAGGGATTGTGGTCAGTAACTACAATGAATTTCCTTCCATACAGATAAATCTGAAGTTTCTGCAGTGCCCACACTATAGCTAGACATTCCTTTTCTACAGCTGCATATCATTCCTCCCTGGTTTGGAGCCTACAACTGAGATATACCACTGGGTGGTCGGGTCTATATTGAATTAGCGAATGCTTAGAAAAGCGAACGCTAATTCATCGACCCCTTTTAAGGGAAAGCTTACAATTGAACACCCGGAACAGCGATTTGTTTCACAGGGAAAAAAATCACTGGGCCGGTTTCGGGAGTTTGCCATTTCCTCCACTGTGGTGCGATCTCGGAGTTGGTATATTTAAGTACGGGGGCACAGACCCCCCACATTAGGGAGTGTGGGGGCAAAGCCCCCCACATTATATAATGTTTTACGTTTTTTTTTTTTTTTGGAACAGCGATTTTTTTTCCCTGTGAAAAAAATCGCTGTTCCGGGTGTTTGAGATTTTAAGCTTTCACTTAAAAGGGGTCGATGAATTAGTGTTTGCTTTTCTAAGCATTTGCTGATTTAATATAGACCCAGGTGGTCTTCTCCCTCTGCAGAGACCTGGCATGGACCCTACCCCATGGTTTGAAGCATCCACTTGCACAACAAATTCTTTGCTGTAATCTGGACTGGCTAAAACAGGGGGTCCTCCCAAAGCTCCTTTAAGCTTCTGGAATGCCTGCTCACATTGCTCATCTTCTGAGTGACAAAGTCACAAAAGGAGGTGTAACAAAAGACAAAGTCACAAAAGGAGGTGTAACAAAAGACGAAGTCATAAAATGATGTAACAAAAGACAAAGTCACAAAAAGAAGTAACAAAAGTGGTTGCCTGCTGAGATTCACCTTCATAAATCAACTGACAAAAGCTGATTTAAGTATACTTTTCTCTGCACTTATTTAAGATTAGAAATTTTTAGATAATTGTTATATATAATATAATACAGGGAGATAATACTCCCTGTCTCTAGCAGCAGTTAGTTGCCTGAAGTGTGAAAAAGTGTAGCCATCTGGATACATTGAAAGTTGTTAGACTGCCTTTGAAATTCTGTGTTAACTTAGCTTGGGGGGGGGTTCTGCTTGCATTATAACCTGTGCTGGTCACATTTTTTAATCATTCTGCTCATCTTCCGAGTGGCTGGCTGCTGAGATTCACCTGCATAAATCAACTTACAAAAGCTGATTTAAATATACTTTTCTCTGCACTTATTTAAGATTAGAAATTTGTAGATAATTTTTATATATAATATAATACAGGGAGATAATACTCCCTGTCTCTAGCTGCAGTTAGTCTCCCACCCCCTTCCCTGTTCTTGTAGTGGTATTAATCTTGGTGGTTTTGGAATTACCTGCCCCTGCTGTAAATCTGTTTTTGGACACTCCACAAAGGGGGAGCCAACACTGATCCTGGGAACGAAAGCCCTACTAGCCAGATGAGCCTGGTCTGCAAGGCCATGGAATGTATCATCACAGAATTCATAAACAAAGACATTGGTAACCTCCAAACTCTGGATCCCACCCAGTTCGGGTTTGTGAAAGGCAGATCTTGCCTCCTGAACCTGGTTGACTTCTTTGAGGCAGTCACCAAAGCCGTAGATGAGGGTAAGGTGGTTCACACAGCCTATCTTGACCTCGCCAAGGCTTTTGACACCATCCCCCATTCTGGAATTATAGCTAAACTCACTAAACTAGGTATAAATCCCTGTCACAAGATGGGTTTCCAACTGGCTCACTGACAGAACCCACACTGTAAAAGTTGCAGACTCCAAATTTGACTTCAAACCAGTGACAAGTGGGGTACTACAGGGTTCAGTCCTGGGACCTCTCCTGTTTGCTATCTACTTCTCTGAAGTACAAGCTAACACAGAAGGCCTCTGGCTAAAGAAGTTCACAGATGACTGCAAACTAGGAGCTATAGTCGAGTCCCCAAATGATGTGGACATCCTACAGAGGGGCCTCACTGAGACACTTAGACAGATGCCTGGTGTCAGAGCCATGGTCTCAAGCTCAATGACAAAAAGTGCATTGTTATCCCCTTTGGTAAAAACTCTGTACCCATGAACTACCACATAGGCAGCAGTCTTCTTAACACCAAATGTGTGATAAGAGACCTTGGGTCCCAGGTGGACGGTAATCTCTCCTTTGATAATCACATTGTCACAGTAGTTAGGAAATCCTTCTACATGACACACCTAATCACAAAAAGGTTCTCATCCAGGAAAAAAAGAGGTCATTGTTCCCCTCTACTCGACACTCATGAGACCCATTTAGAGTACAACGCCTTTTATGGAATGTACCTCACAAGACATCTGCAGCAGCTGGAAAGGCCACAAAAGTACCTCACAAAGAGAATTACTGGCCTCAAATAGATGCCCTACACTGATCGTCTCAAAAAACTCCAGCTTTACTTTCCAGCATATCGCCTACTCCGAGGTGATCTCTGCCTAACATATAAAGCTATGTCAAACCCAGAGCTGTTGGACATGCTACACCTAAAGAAATCCCAATCCCTCCGAGCTACACTCTCTAGGGACCTAAACCTTGTCACCACAATAAACAGGACTTGCTGGAGAGATAGATTCCAGTCCCAGAGACTTCCCATACTCTGGAACAGGCTACCCATCTATATCAAGCAAAGTTCCTCATTAACACTCTTCAAGAAAAATTTTGATGAGTGGATGGGAAATAGGAAATACACCCCGGGGATCACTTCTGTGACTCTGCTCGACAGGGGCACAGGAAATTCACTTTCTTGGGTTGGCGTAAGCCAGGGAACATTGTTGGCTAGGCTTACTTAAACCCTTGGCCGATAGCTAGTACCTACCTATGAACCTACCTATGAACCTATGCTGGGGTCCACACTACCTTATCTGGCTTGTTTTTCCTTCTCAGGTCTGTGAGGGGCACAGCTATGGTACTATAACTGGGGACAAACTTTCTGTAGTACCCTGCTGTCCCTAAGAATGCCCTCACCTGCTTTTTGGTAACAGGGGAAGGCCCTGCTCAAATTGCTTCCACTTTGGCAGGTTCTGGCTTGATCTTACCACTCCCCACTCTGATGTCCCAGGTAGGAGACCTCTGTCATACATACCTGACATTTGCTGGGCTTAATGATCAACCCTGCCCTCTGTAGTCTGCCCAGCACCTCGCTGACATGCTGAAGGTGCTCTTGCCAGGAATGGCTGTAGATGGCAATATCATCCAGGTAAGCAGGGGCGAAAACTCCTGCTCCTGCTAGGATACTTTCTACCAGCCTCTGGAAAGTTACTGCGGCATTTTTCATTCCAAAGGGCATTTTCGTGAAATCATACAAGCCAAAAGGAGCCACAATAGCTGATCTCTCTCTAGCACTGGGAGTCAAGTGCACCTGCCAGTAACCCTTGGTAAGATCAATAGTGGAGTGATACTTAGCCCAACCCAGCTCCTCTAGGGCTTCATCTCTCCTAGGCATGGGGTAAGCATCTGACTCTGTGTGACTATTTAATTTCCTGTAGTCCACACAGAACCTGGTGCTGCCATCCTTCTTTGGTACCAGTGCCACTGGGGAGGCCCAAGTACCGCTGGACTCCTGAATTACCCCTAGGTCCAACATTTCCTGTATCTCCACCCTCAAAGTCTGTTTGACTCTCTCAGGCACCCTATAAGGCGCCTGCTTAATAGGCCTTTGGGGTCCTGTATCCACATGTTGCTGCACCCTGGTTTCCCAGTGAACATGTCCCCAAACTCCTGCAACCCTGCTCAGACTTCTCGAACCAGGGTAGAGGATAGCTGCTGGGACATTGCTACCCCTTCCACTGAGGTGTCAGTCCAAGCCTCACTGAGGAGATCAGTCACCAGTTACCCCTCAGATTCCTCCTGCCATCCACTGCAAATACTCAGCACAAGGGCCTCCCTATCATGGTAAGGCTTTATCATGTTGACATGGTATAATTTGTGCCCCTGCATCCTGCCAAACAGTTCTACCATGTAGTGAGCATCACTGATCTTCCTTCCCAACTTGTAGGGTCCCTCCCAAGCTTCCTGCAGCTTGTTGTGTCTAACAGGAATGAGAACCATTACCTGGTGCCCTAAAGCATACTCTCTAGCTCGAGCATTCCTGTCATACAGAACATTTTTCTGCTGTTGGGCTTCTACTAGGTTCTCTTGGGCCAAGCCCATGAGTTCCCTGAGCCTTGCCCTAGGTTTAGGACATATACCACAACAGACACCTTGTGGGAGTCACACTCACCCTCCCACTCATGTTGAATCAAATATAGAGGTCCTCTCACTCTATGCCCGTACAGCAACTAAAAGGGTGAAAACCCTCATGCTTCTTAAGACAGAAGTGGTGAACTTCATCACACCCATGCAGATGGACAATACAGTTACAACTGCTGAATCCTACACAAATGCCCTCTATAAGCACTTACACGAGTGCATGGACCGTGTCATCCCAAACAGAACCAAGATGCTATCCTCCAAAAAAAGGAAGCCAATCTGGTGGTCCCCTGCCATAAACAAACTGTACAACAGAAGGAAGAAACTGTTGCAAAAGAGTGTAAAATCCCATGAGTAGAGGAGCTCCCTGGTCAGCCTCTGTAAGAAGCTGAGATCCCTTATAAGATGCTCCAAAGCTAGCTACAAAAACAAAATCACCACTAATTCTAAGGACAACCACAAAGCGTTCTATAGCTATGTCAAGAATCTCGATGGCAACACCCAGATCTGCTCTGAGTTACAGCACAAAGGCACGAAAATTACAGAACCAACTGATATTGCCAACATCCTGGCAGCTAGATTCAGTGCTAACTTTACCCTCCTCACCCCCTAAAGGGCCCATATCTATACAGGAAGAATGCAGAGTCCCTGTAATCACAACTATGCATGTAAAAGCTGCACTCTCTAAAGCCAAAAACACAGCATCCATGGGACCGGACAACATCCCAGGCTATGTTTTACACAAACATCAGAATGGACTGGCTCCCCACTTAAGCATTATGTTCAATAATAGCCTTGCATAAGGCTTTGTGCCCACTGAATGGCGCACAGCAACAGTTATCCCACTCCACAAAGGGGGAGCCACCACTGATCCTGGGACCTATCGCCCTATTAGCCTGACGAGCCTGGTCTGCAAGGCCATGGAACGTATCATCATGGAACTCATAAACAAAGACATTGGTAACCTCCAAACTCTGGATCCCACCCAGTTCGGGTTTGTGTAAGGCAGATCATGCCTCCTGAACCTGATCAACTTCGTTGAGGCAGTCACCAAAGCTGTAGATGAGGGTAAGGTGGTTCACAAAGCCTATCTTGACCTCCAAGGCTTTCAACACCTTCCCCAGTTCTGGAATTATAGCTAAACTCACTAAACTAGGTATAAATCCCTAAGTCACAAGATGGGTTGCCAACTGGCTCACTGACAGAACCCACACTGTAAAAGTTACAGACTCCAAATCTGACCTCAAAGCAGTGACAAGTGGAGTACCACAGGGTTCCGTCCTGGGACCTCTCCTGTTTGGTATCTACTTCTCTGAAGTACAGGCTAACACAGAAGGCCTCTGGCTAACGAAGTCTGCAGATGACTGCAAACTAGGAGCCATAGTCAAGTCCCCAAATGATGTGGACAGCCAACAGAAGGGCCTCGCTGAGACAGATGCCTGGTGTCAGAGCCATGGCCTCAAGCTCAATGCCAAAAAGTGCAGTGTCATCCCCTTTGGTAAAAACTCTGTACCCATGAACTACCACATAGGCAGCAATCTACTTAACATCGAATGTGTGATAAGAGACCTTGGGACCCAGGTGGACAGTAGTCTCTCCTTTGATAGTCACATCGCCACAGTAGTCAGGAAGTCCTTCTATGTGGCACACCTCATCATAAAAGGGTTCTCATCCAGAAAAAAAAAGGTCATTGTTCCCCTCTACTAGACACTCATTAGATCCATTATAGAGTACAACGCCCCTTTTGGAATGTACCTCACAAGACATCTGCAGCAGCTGGAAAGGCCACAGAAGTACCTCACAAAGAGGATTACTGGCCTCAAACAAATGCCCTACACTGACCAGCTCAAAAAACTCCACCTTTACTCCGTAGCATATCGCCTACTCCGAGGTGATCTCTGCCTAACATATAAAGCTATGTCAAACCCAGAGCTGTTGGACATGCTACACCTAAAGAAATCCCAGTCCCTCCGATCTACATGCTCTAGGGACCTAAACCTTGTCACCACAATAAACAGGACATGCTGGAGGGATAGATTCCTCTCCCAGAGACTTCCCATACTCTGAAACAGGCTATCCATCTATGTCAAGCAAAGTTCTTCATTAGCACTCTTCAAGAAAAATATTGATGAGTGGATGGGAAATAGGAAATACACCCCGGAGATCACTTCTGTGTCTTTCTTGGGTGGCGTATGCCAGGGAACCTTGTTGGCTAGGCTTACATAGGCCCTTGGGCCGATAGCCTAGTACCTACCTATGAACCTGTGGATTCCTGGGGCACCTCTCTGTAAGTAAACAACAGATGGGGCAAATATTTGTCCCAAACCCTCTTAAACTGGTCTGCAAATGCCCATAGCATCATCTTCAATTTAGAGTTTATCCACTCAACAAGTCCATTAGTCTGAAGGTAGTAAAATGAAAAAAAGGCTTCCACCACAACGAAAAGTTCACTGAGAAATTCTGTTAAAATGTGAGCTTTAATAAAATGAAGAAATAAAAAGCACAAATTGTGCTGTTCAAGTTACAGATCAAACAGGACAAGCGCTTCCAGTTAAAAAACCTCCTGAGGATCTGAAGAAGGTTTTTTAACTGAAAGCGCTTATCCTGTTTGACCTGCAACCTGAACAGCACAATTTGTGCTTTTTATTTCTTCGTTTTATTAAAGCCCACATTTTAACAGAATTTCTCAGTGAACTTTTCGTTGCGGTGGAAGCCTTTTTTTCATTTTACTATTTTTGCCTATTAAGGCTTCCTCTGGAGGTGGTTTTTGGTTTGGTTGTTTGTGCTTAGTCTGAAGGTGGTAGGGGGTGGTCCTTAGGTGCTTCACCCCACAGTACTTCCACGGACAAGCCAGCAGGTCTGACATGAAATTGGCACCTCTGTCAGTCAGTATTTCTTTTGGGAAACCTAGATTGCTGAAATTCTCTAACAAAGCATTTGTCACTTTTTCTGCCTCAATGGAGGGCAGGGCCACTGCTTCAGGGTATCTGGTAGCATAATCTACTACCACTAGTATATACCTTTTCCCTGTGGAACTTGGGGTACTCAGAGGCCCCACAATATCCATAGCTACCCTCTGAAATGGTACCTCAATCACAGGCAAAAGCAGCAAAGGAGCTTTCACTTTGTCTCCTGCCTTGCCTACCTTTTGGCACTGCTCACAGGTCCTGCTGTACCCTGTTACATCTCTGGAAATCCCAGGCCAATAAAAGTTCTGCATAATACATCTCTTTGTATGTTTTATGCTCATATGACCTAGAAAGGGAATATCATGGTCTATGGCCAGAACTGCCAGATGGTAGGCTCTGGGTACTACCAACTGCTGTATTCTCTCAAACTCTAGCCCTTCCACAGGGGTCCACTCTGTATACAGTAACCCTTTGTCTTAGTATACAGCTTTCCCCTTCCCTTGAAAATCATGTGCCTCACTAGTTACCTCCCTCAAGCCTTGTAGTGCACGGTCTGAGAGTTGAGCCTGTCTCAACTCTCTCTTGGTAACACTTTCCAGCTCCCCTTCCACAGGAAGTCTGGTATTCTCTGACAGTGGTGCCTCATTGTCAGCCTGGGTACTACTACTCACCTCTGCCTTGCAGTCACTCTGTCAAAGGGAACATCAGTACCCACAAGCAGCTGTGGCTCACCTTCAGTCACACTGATACAGGGTAGTTCCCTCCCTGAAGTAATCACCTCACCAGTCCTGGCTGCAAGTGTGCGGTCTGTCTGGGTATCCCCCAGGCTACCAGACCCACATGCTCATCTCCAAGCTTGACTGTATGTAACTGTGTGCACACAAGGTACTGCATTATCAAAATCATTCCCTATCAGGACACTTGCAGGGATATCCTCAAACACATCTGCTTGCTTGCTTCCTTTTCCACCTTCCCAGTCAAGGTGAACCCTAGCCAAAGGTATTTGGAATGGGGTCCCTCCTAAAGCTCTGACTGGAGTAGACTTCCCAAGTGAGTAGTGCTCCTCTTTAACCATTGCAGGCTTCACAATGGTTACATTAGAGGCTATGTCTCTCCTAGCAGTGGCTTGTTGCCCATATACTAAGATAGGATATAACCTCTTGTGGTAGTTTGGTACCCTGGTTGTCTCGAGACAACTTACTGCTGGTATTCTGTCATTCCCATTACTGGCTCTCCCACCTTTTGTTCCCCACCTTGCCTCCGTGGACATCTATATGCTATATGGCCCAACTGGTTGCATTTAAAACATTTAACCCTTGGTCCTGGATGTGTACGTGGACTAGTGGCTTCCCCTGCTCCTGGTGGACTCTGTTGGGGCAGTCTGGGCTGTCCACCATGAGTTCCCTTAGACCCATGTGCAGCACTGGGTGTCCCTTCCCTGTGCAGTGATGCCCTATTTGCTAGGTATTGGGCTCCGTTCTTCCACAACTCATCTGCAGTATTGCATTGTCTATCAGCTAACCAGATTCTCATGTCCTCAGGCAAAGAGCTAAGGGCTTGTTCCCACACCAAAAGGTCTGCCAACCCTTCAAAACTGGTGACCTGACATCCACTCACCCACCTATGAAAATAAGTGCTTAGTTCGGCAATATAGTCACATACACTTTCATCTGCCTTGCGTCTTTGCTCATGAAACATTATCCTATAAGCTTCCGGTGTTAAATTAAAACATTCTAAAAGACAATTTTTTACTGTATTATAACTTAAGCAATCAGTATCAGACAATTTAGAAGCAGTAGTTACAGCTTTACCATGGAATAAGGGGGTCAGGAACTGTACCGAGAGACCTTGGTCAACATTATACTGTTTACATACCCTTTCAAACATATGAAAGAAACTATCAAAATTATCCCCTTCTGGAAATTGTGGACAAAATTTACTGACCTTTGTTGCTTCTGGGGCTTGGTTACTCCTTTCCCCATTACCTCCATGACTCTGGCGAAGAGTCTGCATCTCCTTCTCATGTTGCCTCTGCCTCTCATTCTCCTCAGCTTCCAGATGTCTTAGTCTCTCTGCTGCTTCTATTTCTATTTGTTTCACGTGGCGCAGTCTCCCTGCTGATACTATTTCCAAATATTTGGCCTCCAGTTCCAGTCTCTAACTCCAGATGGATTGTTAAGTCCTCTGTGGAAAGGCTGAACTGTCCATTTTCTGTGAGTTGTACATCTCCAAGGCCAGCCTGTTTGTCCTTCTGATTGTTGGGGTGTGATGCAGTTTTGCCCAAGGCTACAATCATTTCTACTTTAGTCAGGTTAGCATGCACCAGTCCTCTAGTCTAGCACATCTCAGGGAGTGCTGCAGCTTTGCTCAAGGCTACAATCATTTCTGCTTTTGTCAGGTTAGCATGCACCAGTCCTCTAGCCTAGCACATCTCAGCCAACAGGCTCCTTGTCAGCTTGCAGTACTCCTCTGCTGACATGCTTTCCTACTCTGCCTGACTCACTAAGCTAACAAAAAATAAATAAATAAAACAATTGTGATATGAAACTCTGTGTGTGGCTGATTGAGAGTACCAACACCTTCCTTAGTGACCACTGTTCACAGTGGACAGGAATACAATATCAACACCACTACAAGCCAATTAATATGTGATATGGCTATTCCACCACTGTCAACCAATTAACATGTGATGCCCCAGCACTGGCCCAGTAATCAAGGAGCCTCAATCCTCACCACTGGCAACAGTGGGGGATGTACACACTGGGAGGATAGGTACACACACAGTAAAGTGCAATTTCCTTTAAGAGCACACACAGACCACAGTCAGTACGGAGCTGGTTTCTCCCTCTTTTTCCAGATCCCCAATAAGACTGGCAACTGGCACAGTTATAGGGTTGAGATCTCAGCTGAGTGGCCAAGCCAAAACCTCCAGCACCCTGTCTGTCCAAACAGTGCTTCGTGTCCCTGCCCAAGTAGTTCACACACACACACACACACACACACACACACACACACACACACACACACACACACACACACACACACACACACAAACACTTTGAGGTTTGATTTATATACAAACATACACACACTCCTGGAAAAGGCTGGTACAGGTTTACTAGCTATCCCCCCTTCTACCCAGGGTATAAGGTAGTTTCCATTGCCACAAACCACTCTTATAAGCTACTTTTAAGGGCCTTAACAAAGGGTATCCAAGTACTCTCAGAGCTTAAATATGTCTCACAAATATCAGCCACAAAGATAGGTTTAAATATATTTAATAATAAATAATAAAAGAACAGGAATACAATATACTCAGTAAGCAATCAGTTACATCAAAGTTCAAAATCACAAGAAATATTTAAAACAACATTGCAGGACAGTCTCAAATAAATAAAGAGAAAATCTAAGCTATACTTTACAATATTCCTATCTGAATCTAAAAGAGTTATTATGCCCTAAAAACTTACTTACAGCAAGGCAAGTGCAGATGTGGTGATGAGAAGATGTTCTTGCTAGGTCAAAGACAAAATACAAAATGCAGTCTCTCTCTGAGAGAGTTCTTAAATTAATAAATCAAATATTGCTGCTGGGATACATGCAGCATGACATCACTTTTTGTCACCTGACTCCTGTTCCCAGGCTAACCCCCCACAGTAGCATTTGACATCTCCTTGTAAAAAATACATCTCTATCAGATGCTTGCAGATCCTGGAAGTCATAAAACAATAAAACCCATCTACATCTCAAACCTGGCAATTACTTCCCTTTCAACACAATACAGAAAACTTCCATCTCTAGACATTATGTCTTCTGTTGCACTGAAACTGAAAGATAACATTTATAGCACAGTCGTAAAACAATTTAAATTCAACTTTTCTTAAAGTTTTGCAAGTTAACCCTCTGTTTTCCAGTTTCAATTAAACATATACATCTAAACAGTCACAATAGTGGAGGTACATTCTGTTCTATTCCAACAGGGCATGCTGTGGTTACATTTAAGCTCAGTACTTTACACACATTTCTGTATAAATCATATCAGTATTCACAAATGATATAGAATTATTTACAAAATTCCAGATAGCTGGGCTGGCAGTATTTCCCTATGTCACAATTTCCATGTGCTTTGAGGGTGGTATCAGATGAATGGTCATCATCTACAAAGACCCCAAGGTCTTTTACTATTTAATCAGCTTCTAACTGTTGCTTATCAGTAGTGTTTACAGAATGTGGGGTACCTTGCAAAATGTCAGAAAGCAGCATTTTCTTTTTATTTCCTTCCAATTGAACCTGCCTGATCGACTCCACTATCTTCACTGAATTAGCTTACTCATTACATTGACGGGTGAGAGTCAGGCATCCCCAGACTATGAGAGTCCTATGATCAGGGCCGGGCTTTGGTAAACTGGTGCCCTAGGCAAAATGGCTACACAGTGCCCCCCACCACCACCTGCTGCCCCCATCCTGGTGTACCTACACCCTCCAAATTACTGGAAAAGTGCCCCTACTACAGCAGCACCCTAGGCGGCCATTTAGTTGGCCTATGCCTAAGGCCGGCTATGCCTACGATGCATCCATTTCTGTCCAAGGTGCCTTATTAGTCCATTAGTTCCTCCCCAACCCATAGTGAAAGTTGAGTAGTAGGGAGCAGGCCAGCTTACTGGTCCAGTGAGATGAGCTATTTCCTTCCACTGTTTCAGTCCTCCTCCCTTACAGCAGCTCAATGACCTTCACTTCTGTGCTGCTGACCACATGCCTTCACACGCTCTCTTAGCTTTGTCAGAAAACAGCAAAAGAGTTAAGAACATCATTACGCGGACTCCATCAGTGACAGAGAGCAACCACTTTTTGAATGAGTAAATATACACACACTTTGCTACGCAAACACATTAAATATTATTCCATGTTTTGAGCTTAGCTTATGTTGACTTGTAAACAGCACCCAGTAGAATTTGACACTGCTTACATATGTACATGTGTGGTCCAGTAAGATAAAATATTATACCTGGGATTCAGAAAGACTCTCCCACCCTTGGCCTCAACTGTCTAAACCAACCTCTTCCCCACAATGCTTCATTATCATATATTCTACAGCACAACTGGCAGGACACCCACCATGGTGATTCTTCTGATTGTGTAAAATTACTTTGGTGGGCCTAACTTTGAATTCAAAGGGTTACTGTAAGGGGTTATACCCTTGTGACAGGATATACTGCCAAAGATAACCCTTTCTAGATCCCAGGGTATGTTTGGCTAAAGGATATCTTTGCTGAATGAAAAAAAAATATTAACTTTTCAGATCCTCATATCATACCAGAATTACTAAGACATATGAAATTTTAATTTCAAATCCTCCGTGGTTTCAAATGATCCCTCTTTCAATCTACCATATCAGTGTAAATCCAGTTTTTCAACATGGTAGCTTTGCCTTCTGCAAAGACTCAGAAAATGACCTTTGTTCCCTTCTCTGCAGTTCATTCTCTGAAAAAAATATTAACAAATGACTTACTGAATCTTAATATGTTTTTATACAGTACTAACAGACTCCCAAAATATTATTATGCATGTGTGTTCATGATTGTGTACATATGGAAGTTGAAATATTCATGTATTTAAATCTGATAGCATTTGCACAGAGAATACTTTCAAAAAGAAGGGATTTTAGCTGAGAATCAAACCAGGGAACTAAAGTTCATAAGGAGTAGAAGTTAAAGGGCAAAACAAACATCAACAAAAAATGAAGAAAGAATTAAAAAGATATTTCTGCACAGCTCATTATCATAGCTGAAGGCACAAAACCACAGGTGTAATGTACCCATTCTTTGAAGCCTAGACTAAAGTGTTACAAATGAATTTGCAATGAATTTCACAACAATACAATTCACGAATGTTAGTTTGTCTTTTCGGTAAGGGGTCGCCACAGCGGAACTCCGGTCCGCTAATGATTGGCAGTAGTTTTTTTACGAAACGCCGAGGTGCCAGCTCGACGCCCAACCTTCAACGAAGGTATTACGCACGCATGTCTTTCGAATGCTACCCAACCGCGGAGAGGACATGCAAACTCCACAAAGAAGGCACTCCCAAGCCAAGCCAAGGATCAAACGGGAGGACCTCTTGCTGTGAGGTAACACCGCTGTACCACCGCGGAATACAATTCACGAATCAAGAATAAAAATGCACTGTTTATATAACAGAGAAAATAAAATGGTAATTACGATATGCAGCAGAAATATGCAAAGACTTAATGAAATTCTTTTTATCAAATGTTCAGTACAATTCATTTTAGGTGCAGAGAAAAAGCAAGTGTTTACTTTCTGAATAGTAAATAGCAAGAGTTTCCCCCCCAATTATATGAATTCCATTACCACTTAAAATGCACCATATTAAATATAATTATACAAATTACTGCATAGAAGGCAGCTCATATCTCATAACCCCCCTTTTGCAAAGTAGTTGCTGTATCCTGTATAGGATCAAATATAAACAATGTCTTCCTAATGCAACTGTGCTATTCTCAGCTTTACTTAGTTGACTGCAACTTTTACTATGGTGTTATTCTTTTTATTATTTTGTTTATTTACAAACAGTTGTTTTGTTAGTAAATTTTATCCTTTTCTTTTATAGATAAGAAAATGAATTCATGTTCTATTCAGTTTGGTATTATCATAACTTGTATTGTTATTGAGAATTTATTATTGTTCATGTTTGTTTTGAAACTTTAATAAAAAATTATTAGGAAAAAAAAGAAATATTGGTGGGTTCGTACT
>NC_056738.1:470001240-470038740 GCF_019279795.1 Protopterus annectens | reverse complement strand
GTCCGTTTTTGTGTAAATGGTTGATTGCTGCAGTTTCCATTCCCTAGGGATGAAGTCTGTCTGGAGGCTGTGGCGGAATAGAGATTCTAGGTGGCCAGACATGTCATATTTTGAGCTATTTAGAAGGCATCCTGGGATATTTTTAGGACCCACTAATGCAGTGCTTTTAACTCTGGATAGTACAGTGAGGACCTGTTCTTTAATGATAGTTGGGGGGAAATGGTAGAGGGTATTTCTTGGGGGGATCAAAAATGGATCTAAATTTATTGGCCAGCAAATCTGCTATATCCCCAGGTTCGGTGTAGGAAGTTCTGTGTACTATTAATTCAGTACACTGTTGGGTGTTCCCTTTAAGGTCGTGTACATAACTGAAAAATGACTTATTGTTATCCATAGCCTTGGAGGGTATTTTTGCCTCAAAATTGGCTTTGGTGGACTTGATTAGCCCCCCGAGTTGCTTTTTGAGACTGATGAGGGAGTTTTTTTGTCTTTTGGGTATAGCCCTTCCTATCTTTGGACAGCAAGGGGACTTGTTTCTGGATTTTGTCCTAAGTTTATTTCAGTTTAGTACTGTTGTTTCTATGCAGTTATTTATATGCCTGTACAGGGTTTCCATAAACATTTCCAGACAGACTACCGCGTTCTCTGAGTTTGGGAGTGGGGTTGGAATTTAGGTCTGTTTATTCTTGCACATCTCTTCTTTTCTTTTTCTCTCTTTCCATTCACTGCCCTACAAAATATATATATATATATATATATATATATATATATATATATATATATATATATAATTCTTCCTCTTCTGACCAGCCCATTAAAACACTTGGAAATAACTTTGAAATAATTGAAAGTAACAGTCTTTGACAGCAAACCATAAGTTAAGCACACTTAAACAATGGGTCCATAACTCAACTTTCTGTTTTTTCAGTAAAATAGCCACATAGGTTAGATACACAGGACTATAGCTCGACCATTCACTACAATTTGACATCCATGTAGATCATCTTTAAACTGAAATAAACCCTCTTGTCTTATGTGAATGGCAAATCACACTTATTTTTTTTCAGCTGGATATGACTTACAGTCAAAATGTTGAATGTAGGTTCTGCGAACACGGGAATGTCGAATGGCAGATGGCCGATTCACGTGTTGCTGAACGTTAAATTACTGATAGTTCATATCAGCAAATGCCACTGTGCATTCACTGATATGAGCTCGATGTAATGAATAGAGACCGCGGTACGGTGCAGATTGTGACATCCATCCCTTTCCTCACTGTAGTACAATCTCACAGCTGGAATATATAGTTAGCAGGAGGTGTGGGGGCATAGCCACCTACAGGGGTGTGCAGGGGGGCTTGTCCCTCCAGCAAAAAACATGATGTGAAGTATAGGAGTGAAACTTACCTGAGCTTCTACATGGATATAACATTTGCTATTCGGCAAAATTGTCGAATCAGCTGAATTCAGTCATCAGATTTGACATTTTCACCTAATTAATATGCAGGGATTCAACCTTACCATTCAATGTTTCGAACAGTATATTTTTCAATTTTTGAGATATTAACATTAAACCTCAAAAACACACATAAATGTCACTGGGGTCTATATTACATTGTCGAACCCTGTGCCCCCCCACCCCCCTACTTAAATATACCAATTTCGAGATTGCACCACAGTGGAGGAAATAGTGAAGCCCTGAAAACGGCCCACTGATTTTTTCCCGGGAAAAAAAAATCTGTGTGCCGTGGCTTCGCTATTTTCATATTTTGAACATTTAGGTTCGATAGTACAACGTTCGGACTCCTGTGAGTTCGACGTTGTAATATAGACCCATGTCACTGTACTATTATTCAAACTTTATGTCTTCAGTACAGCTTCCTTAGTGATGAGCATTGTTTTCAGACACAAAAGTGTCTGAAATAAGAAAAAAAATACTGTATGACTTCTTCCTTAATCTCACTAGCAGTACTAGCTGTGGTTAAAATTGGATTTTCAGTGCTAGGTAACAACTGATCATTTGGATTTAGTCCTCATGTCAACCATTACTAGCAATAGCTGAATTTATCAATTGTCCACAACTGCGCACCTTTTACACAAAAAACAAAATAATATTCAGGTAGTCAACTGCTTTAACATTTCCTTTGGACAACCAAAATAATCCTCAACTTTTGAAGGCCCAGTACATAAACACAATAAGTCCTACATGTGTTTTATCATAGAATATCACTTTACCTCAGATAAAAAAGGTGCCTGGCTTCAATGGAAACATAACAAGTAACTCAAAGAACGTTGATATCCAGTGATAAAGCATGACTCACCAGTAATTACAGCTGGTATAACTGTACTGTAGGAATTTAGTGATGTAATACAATTAGGGAAAAAATCACTGTTCCTGTACAAAAAAGAAAACACTTACACTTTAAAGTTGTACTAATGTGGGGAGCTTTGGCCCACACCCCCCCCAATATGGGCTGTGACCCCACACCCCCTACTTAAATATACCAACTCCGAGATCGCACCACAGTGGTGGAAAGAGCAAAGCTCCAAAATGGCTGGTGTGCCGTGGCTTCGCTATTTTCATATTTTGAACATTTGGGTTTAATATTACAATGGTCGGACTCCTGTGAGTTCGACGTTCTAATATAGACCCATGTCACTGTACTATTATTCAAACTTTATGCCTTCATTAGTACAGCTTCCTTTGTGATGAGCATTGTTTTCAGACACAAAGGTGTGTGAAATAAGAAAACAAATACTGTATGACTTGTTCCTTAACCTCACTAGCAGTACTAGCTGTGGTTAAAGTTGGGTTTTCAGTGCTAGGTAACAACTGATCATTTGGATTTAGTCCTCATGTCAACCATTACCAGCAATAGCTGAATTTATCAATTGTCCACAACTGCTCACCTTTTACACAAAAGACAAAATAATATTCAGACAGTCAACTGCATTAACATTTCCTTTGGACAACTGAAATAATCCTCAAGTTTTGAAGGCCCAGTACATGAACACAATAGGTCCTACATGTGTTTTATCATAGAATATCACTTTACCTCAGATAAAAAAGGTGCTTGGCTTCAATGGAAACATAACAAGTAACTCAAAGAACATTGATATCCAGTGATAAAGCATGGCCCACCAGTAATTACAGCTGGTATAACTATACTGTAGGAATTTAGTGATGTAATACAATTAGGGAATATGTCATATGGCCGAATGCAGTTCCAGCAAATGCAAAAAGGCAAGTGTCATTCGCCAAAACCTTTTTTCGCTAACAGTGGAGTTTGCTTTTTTTTTCTCCATTGTTGTACATCCTTTGAGTTGCTATAAATAAGACAGTTTCAGCAAAAGGTTTTCAGTTTATTTCCATTCACTGAAATCACCTTCAGCTACTCATATGAATCCATACATTTAAATAACAAGACAAGCATTTTCTGAAATATATTAATATACACTGCTATCTGTGTGTGTATACACACACACACACACACACACACACACACACACACACACACACACACACACACACACACACACACACACACACAGTATAAGTACCTGCAGAGTATGTTACCCAGTGGTACATGTGCATAAGAATCCCATTACACTCCAGCATGTCCTGCAGCTTTGGCTCCATGCAGTCCTTTTTTTTAAAAAACACCTTTATTAAATTATCACTTAAGAAATAGGCAAACATTTTTTCCATGTATGAACATTACACGACATACCTTTTCCTTCTTTTCTACCTTCCCTGACTCTATTAGTGATCATTCTCCCATCTCTATCCTAAGGCACTGTCCTCATCTCTCCAAGCCCCATCTCTACAGAGACTGTAGGAAACTGACTAACTTTTCCCCTGAAACCTTTAACTACAGACTCTCTGCCATCAAATGGTCTTTCCTAAAAACTCTCCTGCTCAATGACGCTATTACTAAATTCAACCAAATTTTCCTTGATGTCTTAAACTCTCTTGCCTTAACTCGCAAAATCAGAACCAAATCTATTTTTGCACCCTGTCTCTCCAATGCTACTCATGCTTTGATGTATGAAAGAGATGCTCTGTGGAAAAAATGGCAAACCACTAAAACTCCCACCTTTCTCCAAGGTTATAAGCAACTCAGAAAGAGTGTAAAAAAATGTATTATTTTGTATGAACGCCGATATTTCACTAAATTTCAAAGCTCTCACCCAAATAACCCCCAAAACTTCTGGAGTACTATCAACTTCCTGTTCCATACTGGTTCTCCTACCATCCCTAACCCTTTCCCCTATCACTCTCCCTCTGAAACTGCAGACTTACTTAAACACTTCACAGACAGCATCTCTAAACTCCTACCCTCTGGTAACTCTGTTCATCCCAACTCTTCTGTGTCACCCTCACCTCCCCCTAAACCTCTATGCGCCTCTGCCTCTCAGCATTTTACCTTGCGACCTGTTTCTACTAAATATATTAAATGCTTCTTAAAATAAAAGCCATGCTCTCCCTCCACTGATAAACTCCCCCCATAATTTCTGAAAATTGCTGCTGACTCTATTGCATATCCTGTATTCATCTTAATCAACCGCTCCATTCAGGAATCTACCATACCAGAAATATGGAAATCCTTCTATACCACTCCTCTGCACAAAGGTGGCAACTCTGTTGAACCCTCTAACTATAGAACAATTCTCACTGCTCTCTAAGATCCTTGAAAAATGTATACGTACTCAACTACTGTCCTATTTCATTCACGAAAATCTCCTCACCCCCTCGCAACATGGTTTACTCCCTAAACACAGTACCTCGACTGCCTTACTATCCTTTACTCAAAAGGCTGCAGAAGCTAGGGACAACAACCTCCTTGCCTCGTGTCTATTCCTTGATCTCTCTAAAGCCTTTGCCACTGTGTCTCATCCCATCCTTCTTAACAAACTCTCAGACCTAAATCTCTGTCCTTCTACTCTTGGCCGGTTCCAATCCTACCTAACTGGCAGAAAACAAGCTGTTAGATGGAAGCAGGCTTTCTCATCCTTCTTTACTGTTCAAACAGGAGTACCCCTAAGCTCCACATTTGGACTGCTCCTTTCAACATTTTTACCAACAACTTACATTCATCCTGCAGTCTCTCATCTGTAATACAATACACAGATGACTCTACTCTCTTATCTATCTCCAATACTATCACTGAACTACACACACTAACACAGAATTCCTTTATCTCTGTTGAAAAATGGCTCAGAAATAATCAACTAATCCTTAACCCTAAGAAAACTCAACTCCTCTTCCCACCTCAGACACTCTCTCACCTTAACTCCAACTTTTCTCCCTAGATGGCACCACAATCTCCCCTGCCTCACACAACAATCTCTTTGAGGCAATAGTTGATGACCAACTAAAATTTGACTTGCACATACAACAGACCATCAAATAAAAACACCAAAAACTTGGACTACTTTATAGGAACAAAAAATTCCTCACTACTGCCACTAAATGCACTCTTGTGCAGGCATTTCTCTTACCCAGTCTTCTATATGCTTCCTCATCCTTACCAATATCCAAAGTACCTCAATGCAGAAACTGGAACAAACAGACAACAAAATTGCCACAGATTTATTCTAAACCAACCACTCTCTTCACATCACTGCCTCTCATTAAACAAACTTCAGTAGCTGGAATTTCCGCACCTTCTCCTACAATCACAACTCCACACTACCTTTTCCATACTCAACAACCCCTCTGCCTGCCCTGCTCTTGCCTCCCATGTTACTCTCTACTCTCCCCCCAGCCTCTCCGGAGTGCTGATCAGCATCTTCTCTCAGTTTATAAACCCAAAAGGAATCTTGGCAAACTACTTTACAAACACTCTGTCTCACTAAATCGGAACAAACTCCCTCTCCATATTAGATCCAACCTTTCCTTTCCATGTTTTAAAAAGGAGCTTAAATCCCACGTACTAAACTTGAAATTACGCTGTTGCCTTGACCACACAGAGTTTTAGTGTCTCCCACTGTATAACCTGTTGCATCTCCTAACTTTCTTTCTCTGTTAGTAACTTCTGCTTAAACTAACCTCCTAAACCCTCAGCTCTACTACTATAGCCCTACTATAGCCTCCTCCCTTTCTCCACACTATTTATCTTTCCCCCCACTTTCTATCAATATCTATACATTGTCCTTCTTTTGAACAACAATTATCCTTTTGTTTTTACTCTCATATGTAATAAATTTTAGTCCACTACTGGCAGTGCAACCCTTAAGGTTCATATTTTTTTCTTTTGTTCTTCTCTTTATAATTAATTTTGTATCTGTAGTGTTGTTTATTTGTAGTGTTGTTTTTTAATAAGGTTGCGGTGGTGGTGCTGCGGTAGCGTTGTCACCTCACAGTAAGACGTTGTCCTGTTCGATTCTCAGCTATAGCATCTTTTGTGTGGAGACATGCGTGAATGGGCGTACCTTCATTGAAGGTTGTGCATCAGGGCTGGCAACTCGGCATGTAAAAATCTACTGCCAATCATTAGTGGACCGGAGTTCCGCTGTGGTGACCCCTAACCGGGAAAAGCCGAAAGACACAAACAAAGTGTTGTTTTTAATAGTTTTTGTCCTGTATGTTTATCTTTCCTTATGTTTGCTGGGGTTATTTCCCCTTGGGTCTCGACTGAAAATGAGCTGCTTACTATCAGTGCAATGCAAATAGTTAATAACCTTCTCTTTTTTACAATTATTTTGTATTGCGATTGTTATTTAATATTTGTATATTGTCACTTTATTTTTACTTGTGTTTGCTGGGGCTTGTCCCCTCGGGTCTCCATTGAAAATGGATTTGTTTGCAAACTCAGTTGGACTAACCTGGTTAACAACTGTGAAATAAAATTAAATAAATAAAATAAAACTGTCATCAGTCCATTACATACATTGCGCCTGCCTTCCTTTAAACCTCACTCGTCCCCTTTCTGAAAATTATTCTGCATGTATTGTTCTCACAATTTCCTTTTATTTTTATGCACTTTGCTCCATCCCTTTTCTAAACACCTCTCTTCCAGTTCTTTCATATATTTTACAATATTCAATATTTTATATACAGCTGGTTTAGATTCTGATTTCCATTTTCCACTAACTGCTTTTTTGACAAGCAAAATTATTTAGTACTGACAGCCAAGGGAGCCCGCAGGATTTTTTGCAGGGGGGTGCAAACCCAGAGCCCCACCCACATAGCTCACCCCGCCCCCTGCCAACACAGCCCCGCCCAAGTCCACCCACCCCAAGCCCCGCCCACACAGCCATTCCAGTGTCCCATTACTTGGCTATTTCTCCCCATTTACTGTAGACACTGTTCAAATCTGTGTGCATACTGTGTTATGCTTTAGTTCTACAATGATTACAGGCAGTTGGATTTAATTTACAACTTTTATTTCAAACATTATAGCCCAAACACTGAGACATTTACTAAACCTAAACAAAGCAATAGTCTTACAATGAAAACAGACTTGGCATTAAAGCTTCTCTACTTTTGAAACTCACATTCAATGAAACGGCATTGAAACCCACATTCAAAGAAAATGCATCTGGCCAGTGGCAGGTTATTTACCTTTGAACTGTTTTCAAGCAATAGGCTCCTTGCACACTGTTAGGGCCATGAAAAGTTATTTGATTTACCTGATTGTATTAATTATAATATATAATTGAATTATATCCCTTGTATTACACAGCAACACTTGTACATTTCAGTGTTTCATCTACAAATTCAGTGCCTGCTGCACAAAGAATAAATTGCCTATGTTAAATTAAAAATGGTAAGCTGGTATATTGCAATAGAAAATGGATGACAAGCTGAAAAACAGGTTCATAGTTATTAGGCATCTCATCCAAAGGAGGACATCCTGAGGACTGCAGCATACAAATGTATATGCTGTAGGAATAGAAGCTCAAGCCTTTACATTAAGATGCAAGTATTCTACTTGTGGTGCTACTAACATAGCTTTAAAACTTTATACCACAATACAGATACCATTTGCTAAACAAAATGGTTGCACATTGTAAATAGACTTGGCATGAGCAGCAGTGAACTTGCCTTCCCTTAAAACTCACAGTTCCTTGAACATGCACTTGAAAATTCCACCTGCTAACTCTAACTTGGGCATTTCACTTTCTCTCTCTTACAAAGATACCACACCCCTCAAGGCCTCACCCTTAGTGCAAGAAATCTTGACAAAGCCTAAAATAAATAGGGACAAATTATAAATATGGCTCTCAGAAAATTGCAAGAGTAACAGGATTTGTGTTAGTATGCATTTTTCTAAATGACATGACATCTAAAACTGAAATGTCTCATTTAGCAACTTCAATCCTTTTTAAGAGGAATATGGGGCAAAAATCTGGACAGCTGAGGGGTATGCTACCTCCCTCTTATACACACACCAAATAATTCTGGTCAGACTTGAATTAGTTCTGGGAAGGTTGCACTGAACGGCACCGTGCTTGATCTGAAGTGGGTGAAATCCTGGTAGCTAGTGATTGCAGCTCAGCAATGTGGAGCATTAAAGCATTTTTAGCAGAGCATTGTTTCATCACTACCTATTGTGTTTGCACATAAGCTGTAGTCATTTCAAACATTTGCCTTTTTGATTACTACAGAGTACATTTACCCACCAGAGCTATTGTGTTTTGACTTCATTGTGGAGCTAGTTGTTGCAGGGCTTGGCTTTTAAGTAAGGTAGCAATGCTTATTTACCATATACCATTAAAGTCACCCAACTACAAGTGTACTAACACACAGACACTGCTATAAGACACTGGTCTCCAATAAAATGTAATGAGCTTCTGAAAATACTGTAATCCTGTACTTTTATTACAAATACTGTCATATGCATTTCAATACCCAAGGCTTATACATTATCTAGCTATGTAAATATTCTCTGCATGGCAACAACGAAAAGGCTTTCAATGCTGGCAATTCTTTAACAATATGCTTACTAAAGCTTACTTGCATCTTACAATGTCACAAGCTTACCTGATGTTCATTAAACCATGGCTACTTAAACAGAGCAACAGGACACTGTGATAGCATGCAGTTCCTGAATAATAAGAAGCATAAATCAACAGTATAAAAATCTGATAGAAAACCAGAACATTTTGCAAAATCAAGGACAGATGAAAAGCCACGGTCATATTTGTGATCTACCTTGGATGGGGAATACTCTGCACACTTACTGCATAACTGCTTCTTGCCTTCCTTGGACACATCCCGAGCCACTACAATGGGGGCTGGGGTGCAATAAGTATGTCATAATTTGAAATGTCTCTGGCTGATAGTGATGGCTCTGACACTCCTACCTCTCAACTTCAGAGCAAGAAATCTGGACAAAGCCATACATAGAACTAGAAGTGGGACACAGGCCCAAAAATAAGGCCAATTTTAAATATTTCTCTTATTAACTTAATAGAACAGGTAGATCTTGCATTAGTACAAATTTTCTGAAGGGTATAAAATCTGAAACTCAAATGTCTGCCATTATTTTCTAACTTCAATCTTTAATGACTTGCCACTAATTTGCCAGAAACCACAATTTTATGAAAAACAGACCAAACTGTGATGCAAAATACCTGTCAAAAAGGGACACCTTTTTAATATTAACAGTTAACTTGAAGCAGCTAACAAAATAAGAGCATCCACATGCATTTCTGAAATAAAGGTAATCTATAACTGATCATTACAGTTATAATTGTAAACCCTCCACATTTTCTTCCAAAATTGCCATTTTGGAGAAGGGATTATTAGGGAGAGCAACATTTTGAGCCAGAATTGGGGACAATTGAGATGTTTGGATATTCCTAATCTACAAAGTGATTTGCACATACCTCTCAACCTCTTAATGCAGGAAATCTGAACAAGGCCCAATATATTGGGGAACATACAAACACTACTAAAAATTGCTCTTGTATAAACTTAGACAGTCTTGCATTAGCATGCATTTTTCTGAAGGTTATGACATCTGAAACTCAATGTCTGTCATTTAATGGCTTCATTCCTAAATGATTTGCTAGAAAACCACAAATTTTATGAGAAACAAACCAAAAATAAGCAGCAAATATCTATTAATTCTGCAAAGATATGGACAACTGAGAGGTATAGCTCAACCGGGGCTGTCTGAGTTTGCTAACCCTCACAAAATCATGGACAAATGGAGCCTCCCCTGCAGCCATTCCAATGTCCCATTCCTTGGTTATTTTGCCCCATTTACCATAAACACTAATGTGCATACTGCTTTACTTCTGCGATGATTTAGGATTTCATTTGAAAGTTTTATTTTGCATTTTACAGCACAAACCCCAATACATATCTGTTAAAGCAATGCAGTCTCAATGAAAATAGACTAACATTAATACTTCTCTGCCCTTGAAACTCACATGCATTGAAACAGCACTGAAACCTACTTTCAGAGAAAATACATTTTGCCAATTGCAAATATTAACTCTGGGCTGTCTTCAAAATCATAGGCCCCTCGAACGTAACATACACATGCTCTTTGATACACCTTCCTGACTGTATTACATTATATTCCTTGTACAATACAGTACAGTTGTTAAAGGGCATTTTAAATTTATTGTTTTGAAAATTTTTCCAGTAAACAAAAACAAAAGCATCCACCAATGACAAAATTGCCCAATTCAGAACATTTCCATCATAAAAGTCTACTCAAGTCCACCAGTATCAGTAAATAATATACACAATCTCTGTAGTAAAATCCATATTGAAGAAATTTGTAACTAATAGAGGTTGCTGCTAGCAAACACTTTATATGTCATTGTTTAATCTACAAATAAAGTGCCTGTTACCCTTGAAGAATAAATTGCCTTTGTTGCATGCAGTAAAAAATGAAAAGCTAGTAATACCGCAATAGAGAATGGATAGCAAACTGTTAACAGGTTCATAGTTACTAGGCATCTTTGCCAAAAGGACTGCAGCATCCACCCCCTTTACAACACAATACAGCATCAGCAATGCATTTATCTACTGTGGGAGTAGAACCCACAGCCTTCAGCATCTAAAGCAAGTACACTATCTGTTGTGCTATTGATGCAAGCAGACTAAACATAATCAGCACTAAACTTTTGCTCCCCTGCAGCTCTCAGCTCCTTGTAAAATCTACTCTACACTCAGCTGCATCTCTGAACTTTGCAGCACAAGAAATCTGGAAAAAGCCAAAATTTATTGGGGGGGGGGGCAAAAGGCCAAACAACAGGGACACATTTTAAACATTGCTTGCATAATGTTTGAAAGTTGCTAGAAGAATAAAATGCTGCATTACCACCATACATTTCACTGCCACGTCTTGAACCCAGGGGACCCGTGCAAAACAGTCAAAGCAACATACCACTACACCAAATCAGCTGTTTTGTGAAAGAGGAAGACTGAAACTTTACCATTTAGTGAATTCAGTTCTCACCATAGCACAGCTGTCAACCTCTTAGCACAAAAGACCTGAACAAAGCCAATAATGGGTGACTACAACCACCAAACATTCAGTGAATTCAGTTCTCACCATACCTCTCAACCTCTTAGCAAATAACACCTGGACAAACCCAGTAATGAGAGAATATAGCCCCAAACAGTTTCAGTGAAATCAGTTCTTACCATAGCTCTCACCATTAGCAAAAAACCTGGATGAAGCCAATAAATACCTGGATGAAGCCAATAAATACCTGGATGAAGCCAATACTGGGTGAATACAGCCCCAAACATATTCAGTGAATTCAATTCTTACCATAACTCTCAACCCTAGCACAAAGCCTGGATGAAGCCAATAATGGGGAATACAGTCCCAAACACAGGGATACATTTCAAATATCCATCTTGTACACTTAGAAAATTGCTAGAATAAAAGCTTGCTTTTGTTACCATACACTTTCTGAAGAATATAAAGTCCGATATTGAAATGTGTCCATTTACATTTATTAACCAGGAAAGTCTGACTTTGAAAAAAAAACAGCTAATTTTTTTAGCAGAGGCCCAGGGAGAAACACTCCAGACAGCCAAGAATAAAACCAGATAATAACATTTAGCTGTCAGGCAACAAGGACACAAATGCAGAAACCACAGATTTTATGAGGAACAGAAAAGGTATGAGGGAAAATCCTGCAATATTTTTACAAATGGTGGTGGGTAGGGAATTCAGGCTCTTGCCACTTGGGCCCAAGGTACAGGGTTCAAGCCTTATTCTCTACCCACCACTATGTACACCTGGGGCATTTTACACACACACAGACACACACACAGACACACACACACACACACACACACACACTACTTGTACGGGTCCCATCTTCCGTTCCCGAATAATCCGTCACGGGTCCCATCTTCCGTTCCCGAATAATCCGTCTGCGTCTCTCAAACTCCTCTACCTGAAGGACCTTCCATTCCCACTCGAATAACTTGTCTTACATTCCCGCTCTCAAACAGCGATGATGTCAGCACGCCTACCCGCGACTGGACTGTTAGCACAGACTTGATGATGTCAGCGCGACTGGACTGTTAGCACAGACTTCTTAAAGAAGAATGCACTATCTTCTGAACGTAAGAACGCACAAAAACAAAATAACTTTGTTTGCAATGATCTACTAGTCAGCCGATTCCAGGGGGGTGCAAGTGCACCCCCTTGCACCTGCCTGCGGGCGCCCTTGCTGACAACAAAACATTAACAGATAAGTGCAAACACACAAGAAACAGGTGATAAGGCTGAATACAATTAGTAAGTGTGCTGGCATAGTTTAATTAGATATTGGCATTCATGTAAAGAAGTATGTTATTGAGAAACAAAGTCTGTAAAAATAACTGCGCAGATGGCAGCTGGAAGGACCTCAACAAAGTAAAGAGATGTAACATCAAGCAAGATAAAGTTAGAACATCAAGTTTCAGATAGTGCTGGAATACCACGTTTCAGATAATGCAAGACTGAGTTTCCTTGGACCTCTAAACTTGACAAAGAACCAAGGATAAGGGAACAAAGGATACAAAGAACGAACTGTTATATATCAGACTTTGAGAAAAAATATCAGACTTTTTGGTATAAATATGAATGTGTATAAACAAGCTTTGGGAATTTGCCATAGAGAGTTGACAGCATCTTTGCTGCATGCTTGTAGATCAGAAAGGAAAATGTAATAGTAAAGCGTATTAACTGACGCAGTTTGTCTGTGGATTTATTGTACTTAGTACAATATAGTAATAAGACTAGTTGGTCACAATAAATAGTTATGCATGCATGTAAATGCAAGTAACGGCAAGAAACCAACGGAAGACGTCATATAATTTTTCAATAAGGCTGAATGCATCATGTGTGGTAGAACTATTTATAATCACAGAAGCTAAGTTAAGCTGAAAAAATGCACTTATATGCTCTGATTAGGTCTTTTCAAACTTTTGACCCAAACTATGGAATAATCTAACTTCAGAAACCAGATTGGGAACCACACCCCAAAACTTCAGTTTTACATTTATTAGTCACTTTACTGCAAGAGTTGCCTGTTTCTGCTTTCAACAAACCCCAATGACTTAATTTCTCACTGTAGACTCTTCTGTTCTCTACACTGTTCTGCCCTCCTCAACACCTTCCCAACAAATCTTGTTGGACTGACTTTTAAAGCTCTGCATACTTTGTAAACAATGCACATAGTTGTCATTCAAGTCCATATAGCAACATTACTATGTATATAATATTTGAATTACTCTTATATTGATATAGTGACATACGTGTTTTACACCTCAATATATTTACTGTCTGTTCAAATAGTTTCACTTTATATTGTTATTTTGTTCACATTTAAACTGTATCTTGTAACCCCAGGCTGTGGGTGAAATGGTTCCACTACGTTTAGCCCATTAGCCTAGTCAACAACCATTACATATATTCAAGAAGGGAACCTCATGCTGACTAAGAAAGAAAACTAGGTCATTTTAAGAATAAGATTTTGAAAAATGGAGTTAAAAGAGGGCGTGCATGAATAATATCTACAGAACTTATGTAGTTATTTGGACCACAAAAACATCAAACTATACTACAGAATTTTAGGATAGTTCATACAATGGTTTCCAAGGATATATTTATAAAATGTACTTATCTTTACTGAGGATCAAGTAGTACAATAACTACCTTTAAAGATTATAAAAGCATTAGTAAGCGGTGAGCAGTATTTATCCAAATATATTAAAAGCAATCAAATCTATATCAATACACACCTAATGCTTAATTTCCAAAGAGATAAATTACTGATTATATGCTGAAACAATTTTATATTGAAAATAATTGAGAAAAAATAGTACAAATGCAGGCTGAGCCAATTTCAGAACACATACCAGCATGGAAGTATCTGAAGTAACTTGTAGCTAGGTAAAAAAAAATCAGTCAGTATTTCAGAGCAAAAATACATTTTGTGTATGTAGTATATGAATATATATATATATATATATATATATATATATATATATATATATATATATATATGTACATATATATGTATGGATATATATATATATATGTGTGTGTGTGTGTGTGTGTGTGTGTGTGTGTACATATATATGTATGGATATATATGTATGTGTGTGTGTGTGTGTGTGTGTATATATATATATATATATATATATATATATATATATATATATACACACACACACATATACATATATACACATGTATTTATGCATGTATGGATCCCCATCAATTCAGCAACTTCTCAGAAACATGCAATTCATATGGCAGAGATCATATGATCGAGTTTTTGAAAACTCAAAGCTTTTAAATCAAATCACGGTACAACGAGGATCAGGAAATTTACCCTTTCTTCACTGTACTGCGATTTCAGAGTTGGTATATATAACTTGAAGGGGGTGTGTAGGGGTGTAGGGGGTAGATTTTTGTGGGGTTTGTTTTCTTATTTTTGATATCTGAGTTTTCAGAAACTCGATCATAATGTTTCGTCCGTATGAATTTTGAGTTTCTGAAAACTTGATCATCTGACAGATTGATATATCAAAAATAATTTTACTTACTGTAAATGTTCTTATGTACAGATGTACTGATCTGGGTGTGGAAGGATGTCATAAAATGTAAAACACACATCTTAATGTGAATGCAGTTTTAATGTGTGACATTAATAGTGTGTGACTGAAGACTGGGCATCTTAGAACAAAAGTGAACTGTATTACATAGCAAGTGGCACTTCTTATATTAGAATACTAGTGTCACTAAATGTAAAGCATTTCAAAATGTGTACAGTTTTCCACTGTTTGGAAGTACCAACAAACCATCCAAAAATAATAATTCAGAGATTCAAAAGGCTTAAGAAAAAGTATTTGTAATCCAAACCTTTTACAGCTGCAAATGTGTCAGGCTCCATAACACTAATCAAAAGAGACACAAAAGATTTTGGAATATATAGTACAGCTGTACAAAATAACAAAGCACCATCACTTGGGAGAAGGTTTGTCAAATGTACTGAGAATGTTATGCATGGAGCATGTACTGTGAAAACATCCAAGAGATTGTTTTTCAGGGAAAAGCTGACGGTTGTTAAAGTATTAAAACAGCAACATCAATGGAAATAGAAACAGGATATGGTGGAGTGCACTGTTAATAGAATGTCTCAGCCTTCCTACACATTAATGCTATCACTGTGAGGTAAAGAAAAACTGGTTACTGTAGTAAAAGTCTTAAAAAAGTTACAGATGATAGCAAAGAATAACAAAAAAACAAATAAAAGAAGTTGCTATAATTACAGGCAGATGGTTACCATGGTTTTACCAAAACTGTGAGAAAACTAAATGGAAAGAAAAACTGAACTAGACTCAAATAATATGCAGAAATCCAGAAGGCAAAAGCAATGCTTTAACTTGCAACCAATGGAGAAAATGAATTGCATGCACTAGAAGATGCTGAGTTATGTGTACAGTGCGGTGAATGGGCTAGATCCACAATTCCATTAAGAAATGGCAGCCTTCTTTGTAACAGAAATCTCAGTCGCTAGATTTGCTTACCTAGGTAGCTGAAGGTCTTTAGTATGGTGCTGTTTTTTAGTTATGAACCCCTAGGTCTTTCTAGTTGTGTAATGTGTTGTAGGATTGTTACATATTATACATACTAAAAGGGGCACTATATATATATATATATATATATATATATATATATATATATATATATATATATATATATATATACATACATCTAGATGAGATATCTACAGTTATTAACTGGGTTAGACAGAAGGATTTTCTGACTAGCAACATGGTGGTCAAAGGATGGTGAGCTGTCAGTGAAGGTGCCAGGACCTCTGACAATTTCATCAAACTACTCAGATGCTGTCTACGCTGAAAGCTACTGCCAGGAGTTGTTTACCAAAAGTCATAATACTTCTTCACATTTCATTTAAGCCTATTTCTAATACACTACTGATCTGCATGGTTTAACCATTGCTGTAGTAACACAGTATTGGATGCTGTGTGAATCACAACACCCAGCTTGAGGCTATTGACAAATTCAATTAGCCATATGTCTGCATTAGTGGTTTAGAGATCTAAGAAGTAGATGTCAAAAAGAAGTTGTCCCAGTAATGAGCCCTGAGGGATGCCACAATTCACCTTTTTACCTTGCAAGGTGGCACCTACAACTTTAACTATGTGGATTTTGTCAGGCACTTTGCTACCCAACCTACAAATAAGGGTCAACTTTTAGGCCTTTAAGTATATTGATAATTCCACCATACGGAATAGTGATAAAGGCCTTAGCCAGATCGAGGTATGCAGTAGGAAAAGTACTGTAGCATAACAAGGGTAGAGCAAAAGGGCAACTGCCCTGGGTGCAATGTGTTATGGGACGTAAATGAGAGTTCCTGCAGTTTGTTTTATCATTTTTTTTCTGTAGCAAAATGCCAGGACAGAAAGGCACTTTAGTTCCTTTTTTCTGGTTCTTCAATTGAAGAGGTGATGAGGACGTGTATCTGTAGGAAGTTGATTTGAACAAAAGCACCATTGGGTGGAGCATGGATTAGCAGGAAGCCATTTGGCAAGGATGAATTGGCTTTCAAATAGCTCCATGTGAAACTCTGCCATGCCTTTCACATTCCATCTTGATTTGTATATCGACTTACTTTCTTTACATCCTAATTTATATTACTTCTAAAGAGTTGGCAGGCCACCAGAAGTTCATTGGACATAGCCCTTGAGTTCTGCAACATTAGTGTGTGTACACTGGGAAATAAGCTGTAAATATAAAAATTTGATTGTTTAGATACTCTGAGAGACTTGCATTTCCCTCTCCACCTTGTGTGACATATATGAGGACCACAAAGGCAGCTTCATATGAATGATATGAGTTTTCCCACAAAATAATAAGACCAGCAGCTTTTTTTCATTACTTGTAAAAACAAGATTTGAGCTAGGAAAACAGTTGCAGTTTGCTCCAGCCCTACCCATGGTTTGCTGTAACATTTTTACAATTATTTTTCCACTTCTGATTTATTCAGAAAATAAATGAAAAATGTACATGTGCAGTAGTATGGAGTTGAAGATTACGCTGAAACTTGCTAATAGTGCTACTTAATGTTATAACATGTTTCATTTCTCTTGTGCAATGATTTTTTTTTTCATCTCACATCTAGCTCTATTATGTCTTATCTTCTTCTTCTTCTTTCGGCTGCTCCCGTTAGGGGTCGCCACAGCAGATCAACTGTTTCCATTTCTTCCTGTCCTCTGCATCTTGCTCTGTCACACCAACCAGCTGCATGTCCTCTCTTACCACATCCATAAACCTTATCTTAGGTCTTCCTCTTTTCCTGTTACCTGGCGGCTTCATCCTTAGCATCTTTTATCCCAATATACTCTGCATCCCTCCTCAGCACATGTCCAAACTAATGTAATCTTGCCTCTCTGGCTTTGTCTCCAAACCTTCCAACCTGGGCTGACCCTCTAATATACTTATTCCTAATCCTGTCCATCCTCGACACACCCAGTGCAAATCTTAACATCTTCAACTCTGCCACGTCAAGCTCTGACTCCTGCCTTTTTGTCAATGCCACTGTCTCCAACCCATATAACATAGCTGGTCTCACTACCCTCTTGTAGACCTTCCCTTTCACTCATACTGGTACTCGTCTGTCACAAATCACTCCTGACACTCTTCTCCACCCACTCCATCCTGCCTGTACTCTCTTCTTCACCTCTCTTCCACACTCACCATTACTCTGAAATGTTGATCCCAAGTACTTAAACTCATCCACCTTCGCCACCTCTACTCCTTGCATCCTCACCATTCCTCTATCCTCCCTCTCATTTACACACATATATTCTGTCTTAGTCCTGCTGACCTTCATTCCTCTTCTCTCTAGAGCATATCTCCACCTCTCCAGGGTCTCCTCCACATGTTTCCTACTCTCACTACAGATCACAATGTCATCTGCAAACATCATAGTCCACGGGGACTCCTGTCTGATCTCGTCTGTCAACCTGTCCATCACCATTGCAAATACGAAAGGGCTCAGAGCTGATCCTTGATGTAATCCCACCTCCACCTTAAACGCATCAGTCACTCCCACCGCAGACCTCACTGCTGTCACACTACCCTCGTACATATCCTGTACCATTCTTACATACTTCTCTGACACTCCCGACTTCCTCACACAATACCACAACTCATCTCTAGGCATGCTGTCATATGCTTTCTCTAAATCCACAAAGACACAATGCAACTCTTCTGACCCTCACTGTACTTCTCCATCAACACTCTCAGAGCAAACATCACATCTGTAGTGCTCTTTCCTGGCATGAAACCATACTGCTGATCACTAATCATCACCTCCCTTCTTAACTTAGCTTCCACTACTCTTTCCCATAACTTCATGCTGTGACTGATCAGTTTAATCCCTCTGTAGTTACTACAACTCTGCACATCACCCTTATTCTTAAAAATCGGTACCAAAACACGTTTTCTCCATTCCTCAGGCATCCTCTCACTTTCCAAGATTTTAATAAACAGTCTAGTTAAAAACTCCACTGCCATTTCACCTAAACACCTCCATGCTTCCCCAGGTATGTCATCTGGATCAACAGCCTTTCCAGTCTTCATCCCCTTCATAGCTATCCTTACTTCCTCCTTGCTAATCCATTGCACTTCATAATTTACTATCCCCACATCATCCAACCTTCTCTCCCTCTCATTCTCTTCATTCATCATCCCCTGAAAGTACTCTTTCTATCTGCTCAACACACTCTCCTCGCTTGTAAGTATGTTTCTCTCATTATCCGTTATCACCTTTACCTGCTGCACATCTTTACTAGCTTGGTCCCTCTGTCTAGCCAATCAGTACAGGTCCTTTTCTCTCCTTAGTGTCCAACCTTTCATACAACTCTTCATATGCCTTATCCTTAGCCTTCGCCACCTCTCTCTTTGCCATGCACCTCATCTCCTTATACTCTTGTCTACTTTCTTCATCTCTCTGACAATTCCACTTCTTCTTTGCCAACCACTTTCTCTGTATACTCTCCTGTACTTCTTCATTCCACCACCAGGTCTCCTTGTCCTCCTTCCTCTTTCCAGATGTCACACCAAGCACCTTTCTAGCCATCTCTCTTACTAGCTCTGCTGTAGTTACCCAGCTATTCGGTAACTCTATGTCTTATGCTTTAATATATTATACAGCAAGTCATAACTCAGGCTTAATCTAAACTATAAGTAGTCTAGTCCTACAGACTATCAATCTGGCAGTTTTATGTAGGAATCCTTTTTAATGGAGAGTGCAGGTGATAAATTTAAAGTATTTATTTATTTTGTATTATTGTCACCATCAAGGTTACACACTGCACTTCACTGGCTCCTCCCATTCTAAGAATTATTGTGCTGGTTTACTAAAGGAAACTCAAGTGTTACTCCTCTCCAGAGGTCCATATGAAACTGATGTAAAGGAAAGTACAGTTGTGTACACTTACCATAAATATAGATGTTCGAGTGTATTCACTGTTGCAGTCATCACCTGTGGGTTATTCCTGCTGCCTAAATACCAGAGTCAATGCTTTCCTGCGTCGGCTGCTGTCACTTGTTGACTGCTATAAAGCAGGGCAGCTGATGCCATTAAATCAGTTTTTCTTGCCCTAACCAGTCAGAAGCCCCAGGAAATATGGTAAAGTGGTCCTGGTGGCAAAAAGCCATCATAAGAAGCTTATGTCTCCCTAAGGAAAGAGGATATAAGGGGGAAGGAGGGAGGGAAACAGGACTGCAACAGTGAATACACTTGAATATCTACATTTATGGTAAGTGTACACAACTGTACTATGTTCTTTGTTTCACTGTTGCAGTCATCACCTGTGGGAGGATTCTCAAAGCTGAGGAGAGGGGTGGTAGGATTAGTAAGAGACCTAGACCTGGGTCAGCGTGCCCTGCAGAACTGCAGAGGCAAACCCTGCCCTAGCCTTAGAGAAAAGAGGTAGGTGGCAATGCTTTGTAAAAGGTATGGACAGAAGTCCAGGTGGCAGCTTCCAAGATGCCCCTGGTGGGAACTCCTCTGAAGAATGCTGTGGAAGTGGAGGCTGCCCTAGTGGAATGGGTATGAATAGACTTAGGGGTGGTTTCCCATGTAATCTGTAGCAGAAATGGATGCAGTGTGATATCCATTTATAGGTTCATAGGTTGGTACTAGGCTATCTGCCCTATGGCCTATACAAGCCTAGCCATAAAATTTCCCTGGCTATTTCTTCCCAGAATATTTACTTCCCTGGTCTCCTGTCTAGCAGGGTGACTGACGTCATCCCCGGGATGAATTTCCTGTCTCCCATCCAGTTGTCAAGGTTCCTTTTGAAGGGGGCCAAACAGGCACTCAGCTTGACATGTATGGGCAGTCTATTACAGAGTATGGGGAGTCTCTGGGTCAGGAACCTATGCCTCCAGCATGTTTTGTTCATTGTGATGACCAGGTTTAGATCCCTGGAGTGTGTGACTCTGAGGGATTGGGATTTCTTTTAAGTGTAGCATGTCCAACAGCACTGGGTTTGACATGGCCTTGTATGTTAAGCAGAGCTTGCCTCTGAGAAGGCAATATGCAAGAGAGTATAGATGGAGTTTTTTTAGAAGGTCAACACAGGGCATCTGCTTTAGGCTTGTGATTCTTTTAGTGAGGTATTTATGTGGCCTTTCCAGTTGTTGCAGGTGTCTTGGGAGGTACATACCAAATGGGGCGTTGTACTCTATAATGGGTCTAATGAGGGATGAGTACAGTGGGACAATGACCTCCTTTTTTCTGGATGAAAAACCCTTAGTGATGAGGTGTGCCACATAGGATTTCCTGACTGTTGTGGCTATGTGGTTATCGAAGGTGAGACCACTGTCCACCTGTGTCCCTAAGTCCCTTATCACACTTTCGGTGTTTAGTGTACTGCCACTTATGTAGTAATTCATGGGTACATGTTTTTTCCCAATGGGGATAACTATATATTTCTTGGTATTGACCTTGAGCCCATGGCTCAGGCACCAAACATCTGTTTCTGTGAGGCCCTTTTATAGAATAGCCACATCATTTGGGGATTCAATAATGGCTCCCAGTTTGCAGTCATCTGCGAACTTTGTTTGCCAGAGTCCCTTAGTGCTGGCCCGTACTTCAGAGAAGTAGATGCCAAGCAAGAGCGGTCCCAGGACTGAACCCTGAGGTACTCCGCTTGTCACTTGTCTGGAGCTGGATTCTGAGTCGGCTACTTTTACAGTGTGGGTTCTGTCCGTAAACATTTGGAAATGGTTTGCTTGGAAATGGGCTTCCCCTCTGCCCCATACAGCAAAGCTGACAAGAAGCTGGCCTGTTTTCCTGAAGGCTTTAGTATGGTCCAAGAAGTATCTGAGCTGTCTGTGCATGTCTAGTGAGTGCAGAATTCTTTCCCCCTTGTTTTGAGGGTTAGAGAAGTAGGTGGGTAGATGTATGGCCTGGTTGAGTGTCATATTAGATACCACATTGGGCATTAAGGAGGGGTTAGTTCTCAGGAAGACCCTGTCTGCATGGAAAATGATGAAGGGCTCAATGGCCATCAGTGCCTGAAGTTCTGAAACCCTTCTGGCTGAGGTGATAGCTAGTAGGAAAGCAGTCCTCCAGGAGAGGTATTTCAGTTCTGCTAAAGCAGCAGGTTCGAAGGGTGGTAAAGTTAGTTTTTCCAAAACATAATTCAGGTCCCAGGCTGGTGTGGGAGGCCTTCTGAGAGGTTTGATATTAGAAGCCCCTCTAAGGAATTGTTTAATTAAAGGATGTGAGAACAGGGGTGGGTCTGTATTGCAATGAGCTGAAATGGCTGAGGCGTGGATTGTAATAGAAGAGAAGTAGAGGCCACTGTTAAGTAGCTCTGCTAGACAGTCCACGATAAGAGGGATGGAAGGTTGTGAGGAGCTGCCCCCTTTGGACTGGCTCCAGCAGCAGAATCTTTTCCATTTCCCTGCGTAAGATTTTCTGGTGCTGGGCTTTCTGGCCTCTGTGATAATGTCTAGGACCTGTTTGCTTAACAAGGGCCCCTTGTTTGCTTTTAGAGTATAAACCATGTTGACAGTTTGAGAGTCTGCAAGTCTGGGTCCAGCATTCCTCCCTTACCTGAGTCAAGAGGTCTGAGATCAGTGAAAGCTGCCTGGAAGGCTGTGATGTCAAGCTGTACAGTAAGGGGTACCAATGCTACCTGGGCCATTCTGGAGCAATGAGGATGGCCTTTGGTCTCTCCTCCCTTATCTTAATCAGTACCCTTGGGAATAAGAGGCAGAAGAGGGAATGCATACACAAAGAGGGAGTTCCAGGGGAAGGTCAAGGCATCCACCTTCCACTCTAGGCGGTGATACTCCCTGGTACAGAATTTTTTTAACTGGTGGTTGAGGTGCGTAGCAAAGAGATCCAACTCTGGAGTTCCCCACTCCTGAGTGACTTGCAAAAAGGTTTTTCTGTGGAGCTGTCATTCGTGGGGGTCCAGTAAGTTTCTGCTTAAGTGGTCTGCCAGGGAGTTGTTGATTCCTGGTAGGTATTTTGCTATTAGGTGTAACCCATGGAGGAGGCTGTCAGCCAGAGGTTCATGGCTAGCCTGCACAGAAGGTAAGATTGGGTCCCTCCCTGTTTGTTGAGGTACCACATTACAGTGGTGTTGTCTGTTTTGATACGGAGAATCCCTGGCCTGAGATGGGGTTTGAAGGATATCAGAGCCTTTTGTACTGCCATAATTTCCTTCTGGTTGATGTGTAAGGGAAGGTGCTGGGCATCCCAAAGGCTTTGGGTGCACCTGCCAGCTAGGTGAGTGCCTCAAGCAATGTCTGAGGCATCAGTGGTGATGGTCTGCCCGGTAGGGTGGAGGATGAAGGGAACACAGGCCCCTGCCCACCAGAGAAACTCAGCCCTTATACAGGGGATCAGAGGGAGAGAGGTCTATAGAGGCTGAGAGTGCTGATGCCAAAGGTTCTTTAGATACCACTGAAGTTTTCTCATGTGAAGCCTGGCAAGAGAGATTAGAAGGATGCAAGATGCCATGTACCCCAAGGCTTGCAGGAACTTCCTTGCTGTGAGGTTACTTATGGAAGCCAGCTGGGTAAAGTAGAGAGGCAGGAAGCTCTGCTTTTCTGGGGATAGGAAGGCCATTTGGGATGCTGTATCCAGCAGTGCTTCTAAGAAAATTATCCTCCTCAAGGGTGTTTGCTTTGATTTATTTTCATTGATGGTGAGCCCTAAGGAAGTTAGGAGGGTTTTGACAAATAGGAGGCCCTGGAGCAGCTTTTCTTTGCACTCTGCCTGAATGAGACAGTAGTCCAGATAAGGGTAAATCTGAATATTTCTCTGTCTGCAAAATTCTATAGACGGGGCTAAGCATTTGGTGAATACCCTGGGAGCAGTAGATAAGCCAAAGAGTAGCACAGAGAACTGAGAGTGTTGTGAGCCTGCTCTGAAGTGCAGGAATTTCCTGCAGGACTCCCTTATGGGGATGTGGAGGTATGCATCTTTTAGGTCTAGGGTCACTAACCAGGCATTTTTATGTCAGCATAGGCAGTAGCTGCTGCAAAGCTTAGCATTTTGAATTTGGGGACAACCAGTGAGGTGTTCAGAATGAATAGATCCAGGATGGGGCACCAAGTGCCCTCTTTTCTGGGAACAAGGAATAGTCTGGAATAAAAGCCTTTGCCTGTTTGATCTGTAGGAACAGGTTCTACTGCCCCCTGGGATATGAGAGCTTGGACTTGTTTCAGTGCTTCTGTCCAGTGATGTGGAGGTAAGTCCAGGTACCCTCTTGGAATTGGGAGTTCGTTGAAAGAGAATTTGTATCCCTGAAAAATTATCTTTTAAGACCCATTGATCTTTTGTTACAGAAAGCCAATTTTCTTTGCAGTGGGAAAGCCTTCCTCCTAGCTTTTGGTGAGTGAAAGGAGGGCAGAGGGGGGAGAGGGAGTCATTGAGAGTTTTTGCCATAGAAAGATGGCTTAGAACACCCTGCTTTTGGGGCGGAAGTGGTCTTTTGTTTGGTTCTCTGCTGTCCCTGGGATAGGAGCCTGGGTGGTCTGTCACTGCGGGGCTTACCTTGCCCCTGTCTGCTAAGTGCAGGAAAGGACCAGTGCTTAGAGGGGAAATTCCTGCTGAACCTAGGAAGTTGAACCTGAAAGAAATCTTTTACTGTTTGCATAGATTTTGCTTTGTCTTCCATCTTTTTATGCACCTCTTCTCCTTTTACTCCAAACAAGTGGTCCTTACTCAAGGGTGCATCAATTAATTTAAACTTGATATGATCAGGGAGAGGTGGTTCCTTCAACCATGCTTGTCTCCTAATGACAGATCCTGACACTGCTGCCCTGCTTGAGGCTTCTAGTGCATCACATCCACAGTGCAAAGAGTGTTTGGCCACTTAACAAGTAGAGTTCAGTAAATCTGCTAACTCTTTCGAATTGGCACAGTCAGGAAAGGTAGAAATATTTTGCTTTAATAGTTCCAAAGTGTGTTGCTGATATTTTAACATATGGAACTGACAGTTGTGTGCTCTGATAGCTAAGGTTGCAGAGGTGTATACTTTTTTACCCCATCTGTCCAGAGCTCTGGATTCCTTGTCAGAAGGAATAGGATTCTTTGCAGAACTAGCCTTAGCTCCTTTAGGTCCCTGTGTAATAACCTCTGGGTCTGGAGCAGGATTTTTGTACAGGTATTTGTGAGAATCCGGTACTCTGTAATGCCTGTCAGGTTTACTGGGAGCAGGTGGGAGGGCGTCAGGGGCTAAGCTGGATTCATGGGAAACATCATCTACCACTTCTAAGATAGGGAGGATGGCCAGGGGTCTGTGCTGGGGCAGGTCTAGAAACTCTCTTAGTCTTTTCTTAGACTGAGGGAAGTCCTGCAATTCCCAGTGGAAATGTACTCTGAGGGTGTGAAGGGTTTTCTCAAAGGAAAGGTCTTCTGGTGGGGAGGCAGAAGGAATGGATTCCTCTGTATCTGAATCTTCATAAGCAGTAAGAGGTTGCTGTTCCTCTTCAAAATCTGAATAATCAGATTCTTTAGAATCCTGCTCTGTCATTATTTCAGGAGAAGGGTGTCTTTTCCTTTTAGAAGTTGTGGCGTGACTACCCCTGATAAGGGAGATAAGATCCTTTGCCATCTTAAGCATTTGGACCTGGGGTGGTGGAGCAGGAGTAAGATGGATACTAGAGGTAGATTTTCTATGAAAGGCCTGGCTTCAAGGCCTAAGAGTATCCATCGATCTGAGAGAAGACGTCTTTTTTGTCTAGAATCAGTAGTGCAAAAGGCCTCCTTGGAAGCTGGTGCTTGTGTAGTGGCATTGGACCCAACTGAGGCAGAGACAACCAAAGGCTCGGAGGATGAAGAAGATTTCTGTGGCATACCGGACTCCAAAAGGATCTCGGTAGGGGCCTGCATAGATATCATGGCAGGCATCAGGGGCTGCGAAAGCACCTCACTGAATTCCAGAGAACTGATGACCTGCTTACTGGTAGCATCATCGGAAGGCTTAGCATTGTGTGGCCTGTCTCTATCTTTATCTCTATGTTTTTTCGGAATGTCTATGGATTGCTGGATGATGGATGCCATTTCGGAATGTGAAGATGAAAGATGAAAATACCTGTCTACAATAAGAGCTCTATGACGAATGATTCTTGCATTAAAGAGGGCACAGAACTGGCAATGGGGGACGTCATAGTCTGGGCTGAAACAAGTGACGCAGTATGAATGGATGTCTCGGTATGGGATCTGCTTTCCACAGGCAAGACAACTGTTAATTTTTTCGGACATCGGTTAGTGCAAGAAAAAAGGATCCCCAACGGGGTACTTAGCTTTAGACATTTTCAGCTGTAATTCGAGCTCTGGTAGCGACCGACCAGCACACTTGCGAACTGTTTCTGCTATGGGCCCCATGGCAGGAAAGACTGGTGTAATGGGGTCAGCTGCCTTGCTTTATAGCACTGACGACCTGACAAAAATCAACAAGCGACAGCAGCCGACGCAGAAAAACATTGACTCTGGTATTCGGCCTGGCCGAGGGCTACCACAGCAGGGATAACCCACAGGTGATGACTGCAACAGTGAAACACAAAGAAAATCAACACAAAAGCAAAAGTCCACATGGAGATTCAGCCAAATTAGAAGTCTCTCTTTTGCTCTTCAGTTAGAGTAGAGGAAGTGGTAGATTTTTTGAAGAGTGGAAACCAGAAGTCTTTTTTTTTTTTTTGTTCTTTTACTGTAGGAAGCCACTTTGAAATGACCAGTCACCTTTTTACAAACCCTAAGTTTTTTTTTTTTTTGAAGAGTGGATTTGTAAAAGATAACTGGAAAGTCTCAAAGAACCTGAAGACATTATTATAGGTTCATAGGTATGTACTAGGCTATCGGCCCTGGGGCCTATACAAGCCCAGCCAAAAAGTTACCCTGGCTTTTGCCACCCAAGAAAATTATTTTCTTGTGCCACTGTCCAGCAGAGCCACAGAGGTGATCGCCGGGGTGAATTTCCTATTTCCCATCCAATCATCAAGATTTTTCTTGAAGAGTGCTAATGAGGAGCTTTGTTTGATGTAGATAGGTAGTTTATTCCATAGTATGGGAAGTCTCTGGGACAGGAATCTATCCCTCCAGCATGTTCTGTTTATTGTGGTGACAAGGTTTAGGTCCCTACAGCGTGTAGCTAGGAGGGACTGGGATTTCTTTAAGTAGAGCATGTCCAACAGCTCTGGATTTGACATAGCTTTGTATGGTAGGCAGAGATCACCTCTGAGTAGGCGATATGCAACAGAGTAAAGCTGGAGTTTTTTGAGACGGTTCATGAGGGCATCTGTTTGAGGCTGGTAATCCTCTTTGTGAGGTATTTCTGCAGCCTTTCCAGTTGTTGTAGATGTCTTGTGAGGTACATACCAAAAGGGGCCTTGTACTCTATAATGGGTCTAATGAGTGATGAGTAGAGGGGAACAATGACCTCTTTTTTTCTGGATGAGAAACCTTTTGTGATGAGGTGTGCCATGTAGAAGGATTTCCTGACTACTGTGGCAATGTGATTATCAAAGGAGAGACTACTGTCCACCTGTGTCCCACGGTCTCTTATCACACTTTTGTTGTTAAGTAGATTACCGTCTATGTTGTAGTTCATGGGTGCAGAGTTTTTACCAAATGGGATGACAATGCACTTTTTGGCATTGAGCTTGAGGTCATGGCTTTGACACCAGGCATCTGTCTCAGTGAAGCCCTTTTGTAGGATGTCCACATCTTTAGGAGTTTCGATTATGCCTCCTAGTTTGCAGTCATCTGCGAACTCCGTTAGCCAAAGACCTTCTGTGTTAGCCTGTACTTCAGAGAAATAGATACCAAGTAGATATTATTATTTTTTGCACACTTCACTTAGCTAATGGATGTGGTGGTACTTTAAGGACTTACACCAGGCGCTAAATGAGTCTGCTATGGGTCCAGAACTGCATAGCTGCTACCTACAGCTTCAGAGAATTTGCAGAACTTCAATGAGCATTTCTGGTGTGAAACTGGCATGACATTTATCTGCAAATACATCAGCAATATGTTTATGGCTGCAGTGAGCAGTTCCATTATGAATTAATTCAGAGAATTTCTAAGTGTTATTTCTTAATAGTGTGATATAGTTAAATACGGACTTATGATTATCCTTGGCTTAAAATGCTAATTTAATTCACTTTCTGCTTTGATCTTCTTTTTAGCAGCTTTCAGACTTTAGCTGATCTTTTAAGGGTCTTTAATTTTGGTACATTTTGATTTATTATAGACCTTAATTAGCTTTTTTCCTTGATTATAGAGCTTATTAAAGCTGGCATTGTACCAATGAGGTTTATTTTTATAATCCACAATATATTTGGTTCTAATGGGGTCTCTTATGGTTTATGTGAATTGCTAGATGGGAACAAAATGAATCTGTGGGTACATGAGGACTGTAAATCTTGCAGCTAGATTTTGAGAGCTCATCATATATTTTCATGCATTTGTCTTTTTAAACCCCTTGAATTCAGGGGTGCTCATTATTGTGGGTTTAGATGCCCTAAAGGAGAACTTTACTGTTTTTTTATCTGATCTGACCAGAGTTGTGGACTCCACAGTAACAGTGTAAGTAGGTGTAATGTTAGTATGAATTAAGTCAAGAAGATTTTAACCCCTAGAGGCTCAGTTAACTGTTTGCACAAGGGAGTTAGCATTTGCAAAGTCTAGGACTCTTTGGACATACCCACGCTTTGTGGTATAGGTGCTCCAATTAATTGATGGAAGGTTTAAATTGTCCTTCAGAAAGATATTTTTTATTTACTGATGCTTCAGTAAGCCCATTTAGAATTCTTTCATGGTTCTGTGGAACCATGGAAGATGGTGTATAGCAGGTTATGACTTAATATTTTGTCTTGTGTAGGGTAATTTGAAGTTCAGCATATTATATTTGTGGGCCACAGGAATTTATCTTGAGATTATTATGTTTCTTGAGAAAAATACTGATATTTCCCTGTAGTGTCTTTGCATCCCTAAAGATGGAAGAGATTCACAACGATAAACCTAGGCATGAATACATATAGAATTAGTCTTTCAAGATACTTTGAACAATGAATACCTGTATTTTCCAGATGAATAAACTGATTTTCTGAGTGACAACTGTCATCAGTCTATGGGACAGGTCCTAAGGACTTCCTAATCCATTGTGTCACTAACCTATTACCCTGGTAACAGGGAGGAATGATAAGGAGTACCTGTATAACCTGCAAAATGCCCCAGATATGCTGAAATTTTGTGTGTGCTTACAGTAACAAGACAAGTATGAATTGTTCTGAGAGGAAATGTAATGAAGTGGGCATATCATTTGCAAGAATGGATTGTGCAAGTCAAGATAAGTTGCAGGCTGTTGTAAAGGCACACATTACTGAAAATGTCACAAATATGGGTATACCTGTGACTGGTACAGTATTCTACTATAAGGATCAATATAACTAATCAATGGTACTACAACCATGAAGCATATTGGTAAATAATGGTTCTGAGTGGAAATGGACAGTACTGATAATATACCTTTAAGATGAAAACAATTATCATGGAGGACAAAGTTATTACCTACTTTCATTCCATCTTTGTCTATCAGGTTGGGATTTTATGTTTCTACCAAAAAAAAAAAATCAGTGCTATTTTGCTACATCACCTTTAAGATTGTGGGGAGAGGTCCACAGCATTTACATCATGGTCACTAGAGGTCCACAGCATTTCCATCATGGTCACTAGATGTCCACAGCATTTGCATCATGGTCACTAATCAAAGATGAATGTAATTATGCTTTTCAAAAAAATCCTTAGGCTGGTCTAGGGGAAATGAAGACTCAGCAAATGCTTACAGAGGAACAAATCTGCACTGTTTTTGGATTAGTAGCTCCAAAAAGAGGTATCCATGAAGAATGAGTACCAGTTACAGTGACTTTTCAAAGACCCAGGGGCCATTCACATACCACTGAACATCATGTAAAGGAACACTGCAATGGTGAAAGTCTGTCATAGTGTCACATGAGACCAGGGATGACCCAGAAACATGGCATCTTTCAGAATAGCCACTATATGCATTCCAACAATCTGATCATTTTGACTATGTGGTCATCTAACTGCACAGGATGTACAAATTAAGATGGCCTCATAACTGGAATTAAGAGAATATCCAAAAACAGACAGTCTTAATTAAGAACAATATCTGCAAGAACAGGCATGTATAAGCAAACTACAAGTGGTGATGATTCACTTTCCAAATGACAAGAGTTTGAAACAAAATGGAATAAAATATTTTATGTCTGAACTTTAACAGCCATGAATAAGTACACTGAAAAGCTACTGCAAAAAGTAGTAAACTCACACAGTGCAAAACAGACATATTTTGTTCTTTTGCTCAAACATCACACATGTAGCTACCCATGCTACACCAAGCATGTTACTCTTGAAGAGAAAATTTCATTTTACAGAAGGTTTGATCAAACCTAATGTGTACTAATGGGTATATAAAAAAAAACTTTCAGCATACTAATAAGAACTCTTTAGAAGTTCTACCACAGATCAGCAACTGCTGACCACAGACTAAAAGCCAGCAAATGTAACTTAGCTGGCAGATGTTGACTTGAGTTGAACAGTTTAAAGGGCTGGGTCACAAATGTGTTCTAGCTATATGGTGTGGTACATGGAGAAACCATATAAACCATTTAAAACAAGCTCAAAAACCAGACAGTCCAGAACTAGTTACTTGACATGCCACTTTAGAAACCCTCGTGACAAGCATGATTGCACAAAAGAAGTGATTAGTACCAGCACTCAACTTTCATGGCAGCAACTATTGACAGCCACATGCTAAACTGAATGTATAACTAGAGCTTCAAATGCAGGATGGATAATAAGCATTTCCAGATGGACAGACTATCAGTTAAACAACCCACACAGGAAAACAGATGAGTCTTATGGTTAGAGAAGATTGAATTACTGGACTTGATTGACACCATCAAGTAACCATGCTGCTGATGTCATGGTGACTTTGAGAGAAGGTACCCTCAAAAGGTCTAGCATGGTCCCTTCTCCCATATATACTAAGAATTCACAGAGACATTGTCTTAAGCACCTGAGAAGGCAGCCAACAGAGGCTAAATGTACAAGGGAGAGTCTCTGCTTACTAAACATTGCACTCACTGCTTACTAAATTGTGCACTCACTGCTTACTAAATTGTGCACTCACTGCTTACTAAATTGTGCACTCACTGCTTACTAAATCGTGCATTCTCAGCAGTGAAGTGTACTGTGCGCAAAGTGTTAAGAGTGCTGGCATTGAAGGTGACCGTTGTGTAATCCCTTTCCAATCCTGTGGTGTTTTAGTTCAGTCGCGTTGTTAACTGTGGTGAAACCTAGTGATACTACTAAATGTACTGTACTCCTCAAAGTGATATAAAAGGTTAAATGTTTAACTGTGTTGAAAGCAACTTTAACTGAGATGCTAAAGCAAACTGCTGCTTTACCTCTTCAGATTATTCACTTTTAACACATTTTTTCCCTTTTGCTGGTCCTTACCTGGCAAAGCTTACTCATTAACCGCAGTTATGGAGCTTAACACATTATAAGCTTCAGTAGTGGTGGCACTAATAAGTTAAAGACAAAACCTGCTATTGAAGTGAGTATAAAAAATTGCTAGTGATGTTGATATGAAACACCACTGAGTCTGTACTGTACCACATAATACCACAGGACAAAAAAAATTTTACATGTTTTGGTAAGGTAGCTGGGCTTCAACATTTATAGTGTATCACTGATGTCACCCCATGTACTTAATGAATATTTGGTTAATATGCGGTAATGCATAAAATTAAAGTAATGTGCCTCTGCTAATGCTCAGGTTTAGTTTCTTCCCCTAGGCTAAAAAGGGAAGAAAATATAGTGTGCACCCAATGGAATCTGCACATGTGCACATGCAGCAGTAAAAGGAATATTTTAAATATCTTACTCCTTGTCTTTAAGTATGTTACTTACTGCAAATAATATGATGTAATCCCTATTTACTTGTGAGCTCTACATCTCACTTTGAATTCTTGATGGTATTATGGTCTCAGAAAATGTTGCCCTTAATTTAATCTGTGTTGCACACATAGAGTAGTATTTCTGGAAAACAAATGTACTACTCTACACTTATATATGACAATGCAAGTCAAGAACTATACCATCTAACACAATAAACCTATGGTCAGCTATCCATGGGACAAATGTGCAAAGTGCACACCTGGGTAAGAAAGGAGATTATGGTACATTTGGACAGCTGCCTTCCCAGAAGGTGCACTGACCTCGGAGCTGAATATATTAAGCAGGTGCAAGGGTAGATTCCCCTACTTGGAGGTATGCCCAGACAGGAAAAACTCCAAAAAGTTTATAAAAATTCTAGTTGCATGACTTCAAAAACTGGCATTCACAGTGATGTACAGCCTACTTATGACAAACAGTAAACATAGGACAAATATTTCCCACTTTTGTCACAAAGCATCTGAACATGATCAAGCCAATTAAATGTATGCTATTATGGCTGGAAGGTTTCTTAACAACAATACTGACAAGAGTCTGAGTAACAACATTAAAAATAAAATAATCTGTTTAGATTACCTGAAATCTATAATTAGTTTTATATATCAATCAGTACTTTATTTAGCTTCATAATCAAACAACAGCAGAAAACCATAGACTAACTTTCAGCTATAACCTAGGTGAGTGCAACATAAAATGAATCTTCTTCTTCTTCTTTCAGCTTTTTCCTGGTTAGGGGTCGCCACAGTGGATCACCTGTCCGCCCATGATTGGCAATGGAGTTTTACGGTGCTGAGTTGCCAGCTCGGCGCCCAACCTTCCACAGAAGGCACACACATATATGCACTCACACCTAGGGCCAATTTAGAGTGTCCAATCCATCTACAGCATGTCTTTGGGATGTGGGATGAAACCAAAAATGAATAATGAACATATATCTAGATACCCATTTTTAATACCCACTTTATCCAACTCTGCTACTGAAGAAATTTAAACTGCTTGGGCTTAAGGCAGAGTATTATTCTGGAGAAGGCATCAGTCCACCAAAAGACAGGCACAAACACACACATCTCGGCACAATTCTGAACTTTGACAATTCACCCACCTCACCTTCTTTGGGAAGTGGGAGGAAACAGAAGCCCCCAGCAAAAATCCAGGTAAGTAGAAAAAAAGACAAGCAAACACTGCAAAGAAGGAACCACAAAGAAACCAAACTGGTGAATGAAGAACCTAGGTTTCATATCTAACGATACAAAGGCAGGCAGCAAAGACTTCTCCAAAGATTGGCAAGAAATTAAAATAGACTCCTGTGACTTTCTATGGCACAGGAAAACCAAGGTGCCAACAATGAAAACTATACAGATTCAGAAGATGAAGACAATCAAAAATCATACAATAATATTGTATGAGACAGCAGTAAGGGACATATTTCAAGTTAATCAGTGACCTTTGTAAATGTTTAGCACAATAATAAGTACAAACAAAAAGCAAATGATGTATATATACACACACACACACACACACACACACACACACACACACACACACACACACACACACACACACACATGTCTCAGACCACCAGCTACAATAATTTCCAAAATCAAAGATGGACTGTAAAACAGTAAAGATTAATGCAAGGTCTCAGCTTGTACAACATCCCAAAGAAGTTTCACATTAGCATCTAAAGTAAATATTTAATGGATTAGTAGCTTCACCTATGGCATCGTGTACTACATAGTCTCTTAAAAAAGGTAGATTAGTAACAGATATTTAAAAAGGATGTTTTGCATCCAGATACCTTCAACAAAGCCATTTTCTACAGACATTATTTTTCTTGATATATTAGCTAAAAATCCCTGCATGCCCACCAAATATTCCTCTCTTGTGAGTTAAGGAAACATTTCCAAGATGTATTTCCCCTTTCCTCCTAAGAAAATCTGTGGCCTTAAACAAGTTCAGAACCTGTCATGGTGAACTACTGGAAGTTCATGGCAACTGTGAAATAGACAGCCTTAATCCCATCAGAGAGGCGCTTCTCCTTTTCTGTTATATGACACTGTGTAGATATGAAATGATGCAAAGATGTGTGCACCTGCTTAGAGTCACCTGTAAAAAGATGGCTTCCTTCCTGTTGCTTAAACCTCTGCCAGAGGACAAAGAATGTACTACACATAGTAATCTCTATTATTTCCTAGAAAGGGAAGTTATCCTTCAAGTTGATAAACCATGCCATACAAAATGGCTCATCAGCATGCTACATTCATCTTGGAAACACTACTACTCATTATATCAGCCATGTCTGAAAATGTCCTCATGCTGTGAGTGGAACACTTGGATACTACCCTCTGATGCAGTCTCTCATGGCTCTTTCTAAAACTGAACACCCATGCTCATAAGGTTACACATCATCTAGGATTTAAAAAAAGTTTCATTTTTAAGGTTTAGAGGGCATGCATAACTCCTTAGTTTGCAGTTCTAGGCATCTGCTTTAACCTGCTTATACTTAATAGAAAATAACTACAAAATACCAAATTATGGCATTATGCTGCTTACTCACAAATATTCTAGTTATCGCTTCAATAAGCAGATGGAAAGACCAGATACTGGGAGATGGAAACAGGAATACAATACTCACTGCAGAGGGCCCTTTCAAAGATCAGGTGAAATCACAAGTATTCACGTTTGTTACATACTCAAACAATATCTTGCACTGGACTGAATACTTAGTTCTAATTCTAATCAGTATTATAAAAATAGCCCTCAAAAGGGAGGTAGAAACCTATACGGCAAACAGAAGACTGAGGGCAGAATAAGCTGAAGCACAGTAATTCCAAAGAATGTTGTACTCCTGGTTTACATGTCTAAGCTACAGTGCTTGGTGAGGGCAGGCAGCAGCAAAGACCAAGTGGCCATAGCAATGAAGCCTACCAAGGGCACAGTTCTGAAGCAGTTACTGACAGCATCTCCTTCCTCAGGGAAATGTCCTTTTTCAGCACTAGCCAAAGATATACCAGGCTTTTGAGTGGCAGTATGCCAAACCACCAAGGATTATGAATAATAAAGAAGTTAAAAAGCTATGGAGAAAGGTCTGCCATTTTTTACTAAAAGCATGCAGTGCACTATTCTTTCACCAAACAATGTAGTTATTGTAGCATCCTTCATACCAGAAACAAGATAAGCAAATGGCTAGTCTTTCTGTCTATGTCCAGGTGTCTTGTACAGAAAGAACTCTCTATTTGAGGTGCATATAACAAGGGATTGAGCATGCAGTGTTTACCGTTTTAGTCTGTGGGGAAAAAGATGGAGAGATAATTGAACTGGCTGAAAGAAAACTAAGACAATTTTATAAGAAAGCAAAGATTACTTCTCGGGTTTACTAAATAATTAAATCATATTTATAAATGATAAATATAACCATCACATAGTGTGTACATTCTATACATAAAGAAACATGGAAAAAAAAGCATGGGGCAGCCTTAAAACATTATAAACATTGTAAACCTTGGCTCGAGATTGTCACTGTGGAAGTGACACCCTGATCCCAAGTGAAAAATGGGAAAAGGGGCTGAGGATGGATGGCTGGCTGATGTTCTGATAACATCAGTAGAACACTGGTGGTGTTTGTTATAGAGTTATGAAAGAGAGTCTCCATATCACTCAGCTAATGATGAATAAACATTTTAAAATATTAAAATTAATAACTAGGCAACAATATAGCTAGAAAGAAACTAAGTTGTTAAGTTTAGACTGTGTGTGTGTGTGTGTGTGTGTGTGTGTGTGTGTGTGTGTGTGTGTGTGTGTGTGTGTGCCTGTGTGTGGTGGGGATAATCCTAAGCCCCTCACATGCAGAGACGGGGAGAAGTAGCTAAAAGACAGCACGTGTGACTGGCACCAATTAATGTGCAAGGCTAATGCATGATGGGGATACATATGCCAAGGGCTACCACACAGCACTATCAGACAAGACCCTAATCCTTTGAGACACCTGGCTTCTGTACTGTGCACTTAAGTTACCTTCTATAATGTCTTACATCATATAGGACAAGGCCAGGGCAGTGCAGGTCCTGAACACAGGCTTAATAAGACAATGGTGGGCTGAATTGTAATAACAGATGAGCAGCTAATTGCTAGAGAAAGGAAAATGGAGTTGGTCCCACACACCACAAGTTAGACCCAAAAACTTGTCTTAGGTACTGAGTGTTTGTTCTTTGAATGCTAAAGAGCTGCTGACTGCCTGAGGGGGATGACAAAGTCACAAATCACACCCAAAACCTGCATGACAAGCTATTGTTAAAGTATGACAACCCAACTAACAAGTTCAATTTCAAATGTATTTTACTGCTTTATACAAAGTACTTTATGACACAACAAACTGAACATGAGATTACAGAAATGCTAATCAGAACATACCAGATAAGGAAGTTAAAATCTGCAGTGAATTAGTTCCTTAATAAAATGTTCAATCAACATTAGTATGCAGTAGCATTAATTGCTGTTACAACTAGCAAATGTAGAAAAAAAAATCTAACACGAGTGGTCATTGAACTTCACAAATATAAACCAATATCACAGATAGCAGGGAAAAGCCGAAAGACTTTTTATCACAGACAGCATACTCAAAGCCAATATCAAAAGGTGTTATAAAACAGTCAGTGAAATGATATGTCCAAAGTCCTACTGATACAACAAAGACCATAAACCTTGTGGACATAACCAAATCTGCAAGATGGTCAAAATGCAGTGACATGTAAAAATGGAAGGATGAGACAAGAACTGCTATGATCTACATTAATGGGGAAACTGGCTACACATTCAAGTCCCATGAAATGACACCTCCTCCAAAAACACAACTCCCCACTTTTAATTCCATAACCAAAGACTGAAACAGCAACCTCTACCGTTGTCTTCATTTCATCATCTCAGCAATCAAAAAAATCATACATGACACCCGCAACAAGTTTCACAACTATGGGACGTCCTCTTTCAGTGTCTTTCATCAACACCTTTACTCGGGGAGAAAATGCAACATTTACTGGACAAGAAATGCACAATAAAACAGAAAAACATTCTGCCTTAACACCCATCAGAAAGCAATAAGCACAAAGGAACAGACCAGACAGATTTCATACAAAAAAGAAAAAAAGTGTAGCATCTCATATAGTGTGATTTGGCAGCCGTCTGCCACCAACTTATATGCACAACTATGTCATACTGTCCATTCTGAGTCTAATATAGAGCTAAAATCTTGGAAAAGGATTCAGACTTGGATGTCTTAGGCCTGGACCCTGGAACATTTTCTTCATGTTCATAGGTGAATAACTGGCTAACTCCCCTGAAGGGGCATTTTAAGGCTAGCCCATAACCCAAGGTCAGAATCAAACTCTGTACATAGCTTAACCAGGGTCTATGTCATAACAACGAAAGATTAAAATCTCAAGCACTGGAAACAACGAAATTCCATAATATTGAAACC